>NW_015652303.1:73105-99713 GCF_001515625.1 Sinocyclocheilus rhinocerous | reverse complement strand
TATTTTTTTTTTTTTACTGATGATTTAGCTACATGTTTGTCTATGGCCCTTGACCAGGTTAGGAATAGCGGTCATCTCTCATGACGACAGACAAACAGTCACATAAATGCACAGGCTGTCAGAGCCATGACCTCCTTTTTTTACTTTCTTCTGTGAGTATTGTGCCAAGTTCTCCACCTTTGCAAATAAGATAAGAGCACAACTGCAAGAACTCTCCCAGCACTGCGGTAATGTTTAACCAGATAATTATTCTCTTAGCAGCAGGAAAAGTAAATGGGCACAATTTTTTTCAGCCCTGTCATTTCAATACTTCATATTCATGTGACAGGACAACAAAATGGAAGAGACATTGGAGAAAGAGATCCCGCCATCTGAAGTAAAAGATTCTAATGAAGGTATGAATTTTGATTTAAAACGTCATAGTGAATCACTTTTAAAAAGAGCATGTTTTTTTCATTATGAATGTATTCATTGTTTATCCATTAGTGACTGCTGAAGTTTTTTTTTTGATGAAAAGGTTTGGATGAAACATTTTATCAGATGAAAAACTGAAAACAAAAAATCATTTGACTGTAATTTGCCCTGCTTTTTATAAAATGACATTTATGTAAAAAAAAATGTATTAGCAACAATTAGATATTTATAAGCTCTTGCAATAATGCTGAAGTTGGAATCCAGCTAACAGGGAACATTCTCAGAAGTTTGTTTAACATTGTGGCAAGGTTCTCACAAAATTATGAGCAAAAGTTCTTTCAGTAACATTGGCACAAAAATGTTATTTATACAGCACTCATGGAATGTTTTTTTCTGAAACGCTTTTAGTTGGACACTCAACTAATGTTTTTAAATGTTAATACTTAATAACATTTAAAATTAACATACCCATAATGTTCGCAAAATAATAAAATGGAATGTTCCCTAAATGTTAGCATATAGCCAAGAAAAAAAAACCTGCATTTTGAATGTTCAGAGAACCTCAATAAATAATGATTTTATAAAATAATGAGAACATTAGCAAAATGTTCTTAGAATATATTTTTGTGAGCTGGCATCATCCATAACTGGCGTGATTCTTATCTAATGTCAATGCATCTACATTTCTTCTGAAACATGCACTGAGGGCCTTTTCATACACTTATGAATTCTGACTACTTGTGGTTGGTTTTACCTTAGCTAATGTTACAAAGTAAACTGCAATACTTTCAGCAGACAAAGCAGCAAAGGAGTGAGTGATTTGTTTGTTTGGTAGGTGGAATTCGGCTGCGATTGAGAGACAGAGACCTGTTGAAGAAACGAAAGGCTGAGGCAGAGGAAAAGGCAACCAACCAGTGGGTTTATGGGTAAAGCTAGTGTTGAATTAGGCCAATAAAAGCACTGGAAAAGGCCTAGAGCACTTATTTATTTTTCAATTTATATGACATTGTGATATTATGACGCAAATGCACAAATTTGGATTAGTCATTCAAATAATGTATCTTAATATTGAACACAGGGCACAAAGCCTTAAAAGAGTGAAAAAGAAGACCAGTGGTACCCCAGGAAGGAAAGGTCGACCAAGAAAAGAACCGCCTGTAGTTATTCCAGAAGATCTCGGTCTGGCTCAGGAAACAGATCCTTCTCCTGTCACACTTCCTATCACAGAACCTGTATTACCCACAATAGCAGAGACACTGCCTTTATTACCAGCTGAGCCACAACCAGAGCCGGCGCCAGTGGAAACAATTAGTGAAAAACCTCTGGAGGAGTTTCTGATTGAGGATCTAGGGCCTGATGAGGAGGAAGACATGCCTCAAAAAAGCATTATCATTGATACAGGTATTTGCAGAAATGCCCCTTTTGTTTTCAACAGGGGTCTTCATTAATTAATGGGTGGTTCATTTATAAAATTAAGCATTTTATTTATTTATTTGTCTGAACAAATGAATAATGTCCATTGATTTTAGGTGATGACGAGCAGCCATGTGCTGACCTGAACAGTCAAGTCTCAATGGCAGTGTATCCTCCAGCATCTGCTCCTTCTCAGCCTGAGAGTCTATCTGAGAATTTAATCATCTGAGGGTCTCCCTTCTACAGAAAAAATGAATTTAATCAAATTTACTATTTCAAAGGATTTCTAAACCTAAACAAGGACAAATCTATATTTATTAAAATTCTTCATGTCTCCATGTATATATACCACTTATCAGTACTCTGTCAAACAAAATCCATTCTATACATATTAATAAAATAAAAACCTGAAATTGTTACAGTATAGTACTTTTGTGTTCTATGATTTTAAAGCAACTAGATCTTTGCCTATATTACGAATAATCTTTGTTTAGTTTGTACAACTGACTATTTTAAAATAAATTGGTTTTATACTTTGTCTTTGTCTACAGTCATTTCGTCACTGAATTCTAAAACCATCACGCTCCTATGGGAATAAATTTTAGTATGCTAAAGGTGCACTATTGACAGCTAACGGTTGAAATGGGTACTGCAGTCCAAATTCAAAATACAGGAGAGTTGTTTTTCCTCCTCAGACTCGACGCTCACGCGGGTTGCCAGATTGAGGACAGGAACCAGTGCAAATATCAAAGGAAGGAAACAAGCCTTACACACTGCGGTGCTGGGTAGATTACTTACAATTACAAATTGTAGTCTGTTACTGATTACATGATGAAAACTGTAGTTAGTAACGGAATCTAGGTTACTCATTTTAGGTAAAGTATTCTGACTACTTCTTAGATTACTTTTAGATTACATTATCTAATTTTCATTTGAAATAAAAAGCAAAAAGGAAGAAAATATTTGTTTTATGTTAACATCATGAAATGCATTAAATACTACATTAGACCAGGGTTTCACTGATGTAAAATATAAAAATATATATAAAAATGTATATATATAAAAAAAAAAATTAAACAACTTTAAAATTTTACACTAAAAATAGAAATATTGTATTTGTTTACCTGCATGTTAATATGAGCATTAAACAATACCAGAGAACTTTAAACATGTGAATGTGTTGTTCAGTTATTTAGATATTAACTAAACTATTTTATTTTAAGGAGTTTGGCTGACAAAAACATTTGGGAATCACCGCATCAATAAATTATGAATAATTTACGGCCATTGTGTAAATAATATGTAATCATATATATCAAATAAATTATGCAATCCATAAAAAGTACCTGTAATCTCATTATGAGCATTTTAAAATGTAATGTCCTCTAATTACAAGTACATAATATTTGGAATCTGATTACATAAGAAGTTACTACCCAGCTCTGACAACATAAGTTGATGAGTTTATTTATCCGCATTTTAATGTGTGTCTGGTTATAGAGATTTAGATCAGGTCAGGTAGAATCTGGAAACTCTGACAGTTCTTTTGCTGGCTTCCATACGCTGTTTTTTCTGCCAACTGGCCACACAGGGTATCAAAATAATACTGGTTAAACTGGCAGTGGGTGAAATCACACAGACCAAAACAAAACCAGACTTTTTGACACAGAACAGACATTTCAAAGTACAATAAATGGCTGCAGCATTGCTTTGTGGAGGAACATGTACAGTGGTGTGAAAAAGTGTTGGTTCACACAGGGCCATGTAGTTTTGGATTTTGTTTTCCCTTAATAATAAAAACCTTCATTTAAAAACTGCATCTTGTGTTATCTTTGACTAATATTTAAATTTGTTTGATGATCTGAAACATTAAAGTGTGACAAACATGCAAAAAAATAAGAAATCAAAAAGGGGGCCAACACTTTTTCACACCACTGTATGTGAACTTAGCATCTTAACTAAATACAGTATCAGCACACATTTCATGGTATTTTATGCTTTAGCAATGTCATAAAATACATACGACACCTTTAATAAACCCAGCAGTTCACTGAAAACATTTAACAAATTAAAATGTTATAAATAATCATACACAAACTATATAGTAGATAGTATGTTAACATTAAGATCTATGTTGTGAACCATAAAAATATCTTAATGTGCTTTGTATCGAAGGCTATGAAATGATCTTTTTAGACTAAAATTAGTTAATCATTAATTAATAACACAAATTAAGGCATAGTTCACCCAAAAATTAAAATTACGTCACTGACTTTTTCTTCTGTGGAACACAAAAGCCAATATTTTGAAGAATGATGGTAACTAAACAATTTTGGTGACCACTGACTTCCATTGTATGGACAAAAATAAAAAAATATTTTAAGGACATTTCTCTCAAAAAACGTTCCATAGAAAAATCAAGTCTTATGGGTTTGGAATGATATGAGGGTGAGTAAATGTTAACAGAATTTACATTTTTAGGTGAACTATCTCAGTATTTATTCTTGAAAATGCGGGAATTTGACAGAAATCTAATTTTTTCTCATAAAAAAAACATATGTGAGTTCTTAACTCTGCATAGGTTTGACTCTCACAACCTCAGCAAAACCATCTCCAAACCAGCAGGTGATGTCAGCAGTATCCAGGGTGAAGAAGAACAGGCGGTCTTGACAACGTGTGCGACGATATACTGATCTAGGGTCAGCTGACAGAATGCCTTTGATGGCTGCCACTGCTTCTTCTGGTCCTTTCAAGAACTGGAACTTTGGTCTTGTGCGGTCTATGAATCAAAAATCATTTAGAAATATTACAACTGCCTTCATTAGAAAAAAAACCTTAGGCATCAGAAAGATCTAATACCTGTACTGTTGCAGGAAACAAACTCTTTGAGCTCTTTCTCAGCATTGGCAGTAAACCGCACGTCTAGGTTACTGACAGGAGGTGCCCTGACCCAGGCAGCGATAGTACTGTAGTCCTCACATCCAAATTTAAGACCGGATGAACTTAAATGGTTGGTTGACAATGAAGTGCATTCAGGAGAATCTGTCTGTTTGTCTTCTGGACTTTCAGTGAAAAGCTGCTGTTGTTTGACATAGTTTTTAACCTCTGCTAACACATCAGTCACATCACTGGATCCAGACCTTTCTGACTGAGAGAAATCTGATGGTCCAGCTGGACAAATTCTGAGCACTGAGGAGGGTTCAGATGATGTCCCTGAGATGTTTGGTTCTTCATCTAGATCCATCACTTGGGGCATCTGAGAGTCTGTGAATGGTGATGTTTGTCTATATTCACTGTTGGTATCATCTCTTCTTGTTTTTGGAGAATCGTAGTCTGGAATATATGGCTTGATGTCTAGCACAGGTGTTCCAGCGATAATATCAACGCCTGACAAGTGAAGTGTATCCCCTTGAAAATCAAATGACAAAGGATTACTATATTGCTATATTCAGCATGTTAAAGGGTCTTTCAAATCATAGGTTCCCTCAAAATTATTTTATGATCTTATGACGGTAAAGAACACATTTTCATATAGTAAACTATCATACTATGACAAACTTGATGTTACACTAGTTGTCCTGTTAAAGGTTTAGTTCACCCAAAAATGAAAATTAGGCTGCGTTTTACTCACCCCCAAGGCATCCTAAGTGTATATGACTTTCTTCTTTCAGATGAATCAGAGTTATATAAAAAATTGTCTTTGATCTTTCAAGCTCTATCATTGCAGTCAGTGGGTGCTGCATTGCTTCAGTCCAAAAGAAGTTAAATAAAAATCGCCCATCCATAAAAAAAAAAAGTGTCTCACACGGCTCCGGGGGGTGAACAAAGGCCTTCTGTAGCGAATCGATGCGTTTTTGTAAGAAAAATATCCATATTCAAAACGTAATAATCACTTTAATGTAGCTTGCGCCAACAGTTGTACACAGAAGCAGTTCCGGGAGCATGACGTATGAGGTCAGCGTTGCGCATGCGCCAGTGAGTCTCGTGAAAACCAACGTTTGTTAACAGGAGCAAAGGAAGCAAAGTTTCCTTACTTCAGCAAAGGAAAACCAGTCTCCTCTTGGCTTATATCGAAATCCTCTGACATTCTTCTTTACAAATCCTCGTTTTGTACTTCTAATTCTTGACCGTTGTTTTGTTTTGATCTCTCTGCTGCGTTTCTGCGTGCGTCACTTCTGAGTGGCGCATGTGCAAAGCCGACCTCATACGTAATTCCCCGGAACTGCTTCCGTTTACAACAGTGAGTGCAAGCTAGATTCAATGAAAAATCAAAGACAATTTTTAATATAACTCCGACTGGATTCGTCTGAAAGAAGAAAGTCATATACACCTAGGATGCCTCGGGGGTGAGTAAAACGCAGCCTAATTTTCATTTTTGGGTGAACTAACCCTTTAAGCTGTTTGAGATTGAGGCAAGTAAATTAAAGGGATAGTTCACCCAAAAATGCAAAAAAATTTGGTCATTAATTACTCACTCTCATGTCGTTCCAAACCTGTAAAACCTTCGTTATAGCGCCATTTTGGAGAGTATCACATACGTAAACAACGTATGCTGTTCTGTGTCAGCAGCACCGTACGCAGATACGCTGTTTACGCTTTGATCTGAACAAACAACGTATATGCGTACATACGTTGTTTACGTGATACTCTCCAACATGGCGCTGTAGGGTGACGCAGAGGAGACGAATTGCTGAATAAAGTCATTATTTTTGTTTTCTTTGCGTACAAAAAGTATTCTCATAGCTTCGTAAAATTACAGTTGAACCACTGATGTCACATGGATTATTTTAACGATCTCCTTGCTACGTTTCTGAGCCTTGATCGTGTAAGGATCCTTGCTGTCTATGGGAGGGTCAGAGAGCTCTCAGAATGCAAAAAATATATATTATTTAGTGTTCTGAAGATGAACGGAGGTCTTACGGGTTTGGAACGACATGAGGGTGAGTAATTAATGACAGAATTTTCATTTTTGGGTGAACTATCCCTCTAAAGCTAAAGACAGTTAATTAAAAAAAATAAAACAAAAAAAATGCTAAAAGCACATAGCAAGATTAATATAAATTACTTAAATTACTATAATTTAATACATATATATTTCATATAAATTGCTTACAAAATTACTATAAAAATAAAAGCTAATTCTCAATATTAATAGATACTGTAGTAATATATAAATGTTGTTAAAATTATACTGCAAACAACATCATAATCATCCAGTAGAGCAGTGGTTCTCAACCTTTTTGACTCCGAGGCCCCCACTGTCCACAACAATATTCAAAGACCCCATGACTTTTTCAGCTGTTGTTTCAGCTGATTTACTACATAAAGATAAAGGTTAACAACTTTTTTAAATGTTTTTTTTATATTTCCACATGATAAAATAATTTAGAGCTAAGCATAACTGAAATGTGTAATCATTATAAAAATTTCATGGAGTTGAGATTATTATTATTTTTTTTTTTACTTCTCCAGTTCTAAAAATCCCACTTTTAAAATTAGGCTACCTTTACTCATATATTCAGGTTTGTCAACACACTGGGAGCCCTGATTCTTCAAAGAAATAAACTATTAAAATTAATTAAAATAATATCTCTACATTTAGTTGTTTTGGCTTATTTTATTTAAGTTTTCTGAAACCCGCTAGTGGGTCCTGGCCTCCTGGTTGAGAACCGCTGTCCCAGAGGTCACTCAGTCTTGTAAATATGTGGTACCTGTGATTCCTTCTAGCTTAGCCAAGGTCAGTCCCAAAGCATTAGGCCTGTGGGGGCTACGGGTGGAGTACACCCCCACCCTCTGGCCATTCAGACGGGGTGGCTTTACTTTGGCTTTGTAGTTCATTTGCCCATTCTTATGGAAGAGGAAAATTATCCTGAGAATGTGAAAGAAAAAGACAAGAGTTCACTTCACACATATGTATAAGGAACTTTCAATTGTCATTAATTAGGCCTGCTCACTTGTCAGACCTGTCTAGAAACATTACCAGGTATCCATTAAATTTACTTCTTGTAATGGCTAAACCCATTCTTACTTGATTTAGCATGATCAACAGTCCCAAATGCTAAATTGCTATTTATCTCAATTAAACAAGTCTCACTATTGTCTTAACTCTGACGTTTTCCAGGACTTGTGAACATTATGCTTTTCTACTAGGGTTGCAATTGTACAAGATTTTCATGGTATAGCAACTAAGAACATATCCTGGTTTGACAGTATACAACATTAACATAGTTCTAAGAACTACAAACATAAAAGTTACAATGCTTTTTGAATGAACATTATAAATGGGGGAAAAAATATTATAATAATACAAAGGAATTTTGTGAGAAGGAGAAAGATTTTCCAATGCAGATTTCAAAACAGGTTCAAGTTGGTCATAGATTCGCCACGGCGACCAACAGGAAGCTGCTTGGTTTAAAAGTGACTTCTGTTTGAACTGTGCTTTACACATTGTTAAATTATTGACAATGGAACAAAATTTTGCAAATGTCTGTAACTGTAATTTGCTTTTAAACAACCTAAATGGGAGAGGGAAAAGTTTTATATATATATATATATATATATAGGACTGTGAGCCCTGAGACCTGTGACCTGAGACCAAATTATTATATCAGCAAGTATTTCTTGAGTTCTGTATGTGGTGAAAGTTGACAAATCTGACAGGAAGTCAAGGAGGAAAGGAGATGTGCAGCACACGCAAATGAGTTTCTCCATCCATTTGCTACATACCAGATATGGGAGTATTGTTCCAGGCCAACTAAAGAATGCTCAGGGTTATTGAAGACTGAGGGTTCAATCTTTAAGCTGGCTCGAGAAGAACTGCATATGGTGGGTTGTCGTGGAGTGCCATTTTTGACTGCAAAACATGAGCTGATGTATCCAATCGGTACCGTCTGAATACGTCCTGAGAACGTAAAGACAGACAAATAGTTTATTTGACATGAAAACTAAGCTGTGACCAAGAGGTCCTAGTTAGACTAGTTAACATGGCAACGATAACATCTGGACTCAAAGAGGGGCTTTTTCTTCACGGACAGCCATTTAGTTTATACATTCAAAGAGTTTTCTCAATTGATGACAAGGTACACAACATTTACAACAACTTAAATGTGGTCTACTAAAGTAGACTGCAGAATCAAAAGTGAAAGTTGGTCAATATGTGTTATTAAATGCATTTTACCTTGCTCTAATAATTGTTTGATTTCACTAGGGCTTTGAGTTGGGCTTTTGCTCACTGATTGTAATTTGTCTTCGTGTTTACAGTCTGTCAGCATGGACTGAAGTGATGACATCTGCTTCTTATGTGCTCGTATGGCTCCATCCATCTGCTGTCTGTGTTTGATCAACAAACCAATCAATGAATGGAGGAAACTTCTTTTCAGGATAATCATAACTCATATACCGCAATCATGATGATTTAAGTACCTACCTGAGATTTTTTATCTCTCTTCTCATTACTGACGCCTGCTGTGTGAGTTTTCTGACTTGTTCAGCACAACTACATACTGGAGGAGACATTTTAATGATAGCTGAAAACCTTATATACTTTCGAAAATATTGTATGCTATGGTAAACTGGCTTCCATCAGCTGCTCTGCGCCCACTGCAGTACGAGCACGTGTTTTGTTTTTGGGAGGAACACGCTGGACAACCAACTACTTTCACAGAAGCGTAACTCTTCTTCTTCTTTCCAGTTTAACGGCTGTTGGCGTTAAGCTTATTGGTGCATTACCGCCCCCTTCTGCTCCGGAGTGTGGATCAGATAATAGGTTATCTATTCCCGTTTTCTACTAAAACTTACACATCACTCACATTGTCCCCTCACATTAATATCCACACACACATCACACATCATATCCTGCTTAAAACCTCTGCTTCCCTTAAAAAAGTAATCAATATTCTACTCTGTGCCCTATTTGCTGTGCTTAGTAACCCTTGTAATGTGATCTCCTGCATCCCAAACTCCCTTAGTTTATTCTTCATTACCTGCCTCTGTGTTTCATATCTCTTACAAGTCTTGATTATGTGCTCCGCTGACTCCTCTTCTCGACATCCCTCACACAACCCTGTCTCGTGCTTCCCTATCATCTTTAGTGTTTTATTCAGTGAACAATGTCCCAACCTTCACCTAGTCATCACCGCATCTTCTCTCCTATTTCCAATTTCCACCCTTTCCTCTTTAACATTTCTCTGAATTTGATATAAATACCTCCCTTTCTCCTCTCTTGCCACCTTTTATTGACTTTCTCCCATATCATGCATTTAACCTCTGCTTTACTTACACTAACCTGCATTTCTATGTTCTCTTTTGTTAGTGCCCTTTTAGCCAGCCTGCCCTGTCTCATTACCCCTAATCCCAACATGTGCTGGGACTCACATAAATCTTACCTGATATCCCTTATTAACTATTCTTGTGTTTAATTGAAGCACTTCATACAGGATATCTTGCCTTTTTGAATGGAATGACCTTTAACTCGCTAAAACTGATAAAGAGTCAGAGCATATCAAACTTGTGTTTAATTGAAGCACTTCATACAGGATATCTTGCCGAGCTTTTGAATGGAATGACCTTAAACTCGCTAAAACTGATAAAGAGTCAGAGCATACCAAAACCTTTCCCTGCCCTTCCCTTTCCACCCATTGCAAAGCAATTAAAATTGCCATCATCTCTACTGTATATACCCCTAATTTATTAGATGTTCTTTTACTAATTTCTATTTATTTTCCCGGAATTGCCACCCCAAACCCTGTTTTTCCTGTCTCTGATTTTTTTAGCACCATCTGTATAAATTTGTATGAATTCACTATAATTACCTCCTACTCGGTTGTTAAATAAATTTTTTCCAGAATAACACTTCTTCTTTAGGTTACTGGAAAATAGAGCACCGCGCAGTGACATACCGCCGCCCACTGTTTACTGTGCAAACAACACAGGCCATATACAGGTGCATCTCAATAAATTAGAATGTCGTGGAAAAGTTCATTTATTTCAGTAATTCAACTCAAATTGTGAAACTCGTGTATTAAATAAATTCAATGCACACAGACTGACGTAGTAAAAAAAAAAAAAAAAAAAAAAAAAAAAAAAACATATATTATAATTTTTTTATTTCACACATACTTCTTTAAAAAAAATAATGGTTGAGCAATTTTGTTAATTTAAATAATGATTAAGGTGTGCATTGTAAGGTGCAAGGAACATATTTTAGTACTTCACAATTTTTAAATATTAATTTAGTCAATACAATTCACTGTTGTCATATTAGAACATCAATTTTAGCTCTACTAAAATAAACCTGCGTATGTTTGTTTGTTTTATCACTCTCTGAGACCACATTTACATAATATGTTCAGCTTTGAAATGCTAATTGGATGGTTTTGTAAAAAGGCCTGTTCACCTCACATTATCTGCGAACATGCCTTGAAGTACATCTTCTTGTTTTACTGGACTGGATAAATCAATATTAAAAGTATATATATTAAGGTACCATTGAATGTGTTGATAATATTATATTTTGAACTTGTCATGTCAATGTTGTAATTTGATTTTACAACACTGTTATGCCTGTGAACCTTGCATATTACATGGATGAATAGAAACATTCTGTTTTTGATTATTCACAAGTTTTAAATGTCTTTAAATGTCACTGCAGACACTGTAGGATAGTAAAGGCTACACCAACACGCTTTGCAGCAAGTGACAAGGACTGCAAGGACTGCCTTTGGGACTATCATAACTGAACATGGTTATGAACAGAGCTAAACAGTAAATTCCAAAGTTTTTATTCAGGTCATCAGATTTGGTAAGCACAATATAAATTAAATAAATATAAAAATGTTTAAATGTTTTTATAATAAATGTTTTTTTCATTAAAATATGACGTCTGATTATTACTGTGTGATTATTAGTGTTTAAATATAGACAACTGTTTAGGGAACTACAAGCAGTACACCCTGCAAAGTCTTGGATGTTCTCTACATTTGTTCAGACAGTAAATAAAATCACTTAAATTCTGCTACCCAAAAGGCCCAACGTTGCAATATTACAACATTTCCCTAAAAACTTACTTACAGTTGGTACTAAATGTCAAAATGGTAAAAATCCTATTTCTGCATTAGAGGCCTCCTACAACAACATGTAAAAGTTTTTTTTCTATATTTGGGTCTTCGAGGGTTAATACTGATCGGTGCATGTGGCAGTTTACAGAACACAGCTTGCGTCTTGTAAATAATAATTCTATGATGTAAATGGGTTTCCGTAAAAAAAAAAAAAAAATTTAGGGAAAATATTTAATTCACAACAGTTCACTAGGTGGCGCCGTGTACATTAAATGCGAATCACCAATAAACCAGAGAAGAAGAAGGAGAGATGTGTTTCCGGATGTTACGCGGTGGTTTTATCCAATCAGGTGATTGTGCGTTTTATTTTGAACGTGCAAGTGGCGGTTAAGCCGACATCGCTTGTTTTTACAGTATTCAAGTACGGATTAAAATAAACAGTGAAGTTCAGAAAAGCGCCTATGAGACGCAAAGGTAAGAATTAAAGAAGGAACACACTTTAATATAAATTAAATCATTAATAATGTTTTGGGTTTGGCGATGCCGTTGTCCAATTTACTTTATTAGCCTCAATAAATAAAGACTGTGTTTTAGAACTTATCACGTTGCATAACGTTACCAGTCTAAACAATATTTAAGCAACATTTGCTATGTGTCTGTGATGTCTAAAATGTCGTGAAGACAGGCAGCTGGCTGGGCGTTGAGACGCCAACAAAGTTGACATTTCTTGAGAGGATGCAAGCAGTGACGTTTATGTCTTACTGTTATGTTATATTTTCGAAGATATTAAGCAGCAAAACTACGCAAACTTTTACTTTCTGTGGAGAAGTGGACCTTATCTCAACAGTTTCTAAGCAGATGTGTGAGAAATGGATATATCATTTTATAAATAACTGTAATGTATTTGAACGCAGGCAGCATTTTGCTTTCTCTTTTTATTAACAAATATCGAACTTTTCTTCAACTCCTATTTATTATTATGATTAGTGTTGTTTACGTAACATAGAGCCTATTTATGTATTTATTAAAATCTTTTTGAAAATGAAAGCAACATTACAGTTGAAAGATGCTGATTTATACGTGATGTAAAATTATGAAATGTTACTTAATTTTGATGCTTTTTTAAAAAGGGTACCAGTTAAAGTTGCATAATATTGCAGTAAATCAAATGTATTTAAAATCACCTCCATTAACTCTTGTTTGTGATTGCAGATATTAATCTAAAAACATGTCATCTGTTCATGGATTGTCAAACGTAAGTACTTCACATCCATGCATATTATAACTAGAAAAAAAAGTGTTGTTCCTACTATCTGACAGTTTGAGCTCTAATCATAGAGGTTTATGCCTTTTTCAGCCCAGAGTTCCACTCAGAGATGTACAGAATGAACTGCTGAATTTGCAGGACAGTCCAACTCTAATGCTTAAGCATGCGTCGATGCATGAGAAGGACCCTAAAACAAAGGTATGGAAACATTCCTTCACTGCTTTCAGATCACTTTGTCTTTTTAACTTTCTGTGATTTCAAGTTCATATGGAAAATATATAAGGAATTTTGCTGTTACTTTGACCTCAGCTGAGATATTTTGTTTTCCACCAGCATGATGTTGTTCCTGGTGAAAACCCATCAAGCTTAACTATCACAACAGACATCCATAGTGATGGGAAAGCTGTGGATGCCACTGATGAACATCAAGATGTCATATTAAAATCCTTTGTGTGTCTTGAAAGAGAAGTTGTAGTTGAGGATGAACCTGTAATGTCAGAAGAGTCTGTTCTCATCAGGCGTCTGGTTCTTGAGGATAATGACCCACTTCAGAGTGACCCAAATGAAACCACTGAACCTGATTGCACAGAAGATAATCAGACCACTGAAGAGCATGTTGATCATCCATACTATTATAGGAGCAGATCTACTGGGCTGGATTCTTCATCTATTTTGTGTCAGGAGGAAGAAGTTTCCACCTATGAGCTGGGAAATGTCACATTCAAATCCCTCATGTGCTTAGGTGGAGAGGTTCAGGTTTCCGATAACTCCGCTATCTCTGATAAATCCATTCTCATAAAGGATCTAGCATCAGGAAATCACTCACAATGTAAAAATACTCCCATTTCTAAAGTGGGCACAGAGGCTGTATCAGTAAGCAGTCAACCTCTGGGTCATTCTTACTGTAATTGGAAGTCTTTGTGTGAAGATAGTAGCACCATCAGTACAGTTGATGCAGATGACGTCTCTCAGTCAAATGTTGCACACATTGTAGGTATTCAGTGTACCCCGAAAAATACAGTGAACCTAAAGAATCATGATCAAGCTGATCTCTCTGAAGGATGTCATGGTGTATCTAGCGAAGAAGGAGAAATCACTTTTAAAGGCTTGTGTTGTTCTGGAGTTGAAATAGAAATTGCTGATCTCTCCAATGTGTCAAAAATGTCTGTGCTTATGGACAATCTTGCTGAAGAACAAAGTCCGTCTTGTTTAAATGACACCAGTGAAAATGATGGCCAAAGCTTTGCTTATTTGACACCAGGAAGGAAGCATGTTGACCATATTTACTGCCATGCTAAGGAAAAGCCACTGGTCCTAAATATGTTGACTACTGAAAATGGGGTCTGTTCCAAGTCACAGCTTTCCTCACCAAGTCTTTTGAAAAAGCCTGGAAATACAGTTGGTAGTTTAACATCACCTCTTGGAAACGATACACAGAAAATGTATGAATCTGTCTCATGCTGTGAAACAGAAGCATCAAAGACAGTTGCTAACCAGAAGTCAAACCAACATTTGTCAGTATTAAATGGTAAAAATAATATGGAAAGTTCAGATGTTGTACAATCAAGCAACAGTGATGAAAAATACAAGGTGCCCAAGGATGAATCTTCTGTCATGACTAGAAAGGATGTGGAGGGATACTGTAATGAACAGTTTCTGCCGGAAAGGAAAGAGGCAGTTTCATATTTTGAGGAAAACCTTTCTCCTCAAGTTGCCTTTATTGAAAATGTTGGCTTGGAAACCAGCATTCTCAAAGATAAGACACTGGGTTTGAAGGATGAGGAGATCCCCCCAGAGATCGAAGTTATGCGGTTCTGTGATAGATCTGGTGAAGCTGTCTCTGTTAATCAGGATCTTCCTAGTGCTATTGCTCTAACAGGTTCCTGCACTCCAAAGACGCCCACCCTAAGCAGGAGTGTTTTACATGACCACACGGCTGAGAACCCAATGAGCCATTTGTGGCCTGAGCTCCCGGAGAGTCCAATGCCTCCTCCACTGTTGAACTCCACATCCCTGGCTAATGCTTTTAGCTATACACCTGTTCCTCAAGACCCACCCAAGACAAAGGATGTAGAACCTAAAATGGCTTCTGAAGACAATCAGAAGTTGTTGAATACCCCTCCAGTTTTGGGTAATGGGCCTCTGCAGGAACAGCTCAGACAGATGGCTGAATTGTTGATGGTTGTGTCAGGGAAGATGGTTGTTCCTACTCCAGCACCAGTGAATTACCACAGTGCTTTAGTGAGCACTTCTCCAGTAGTGATGCGTAGCGCTTGTGTCTGGAGCACCCCGGTTCAGCGGATGGAGCGGAGCGTTAATACTTCAGCAGCGGTAGAAATTTTAAAGGAGGTTGTCAAGGTTGATGTTTCTGATGCCAGCACTTCAACTGACTCTGTGCTATGGAAGTAAGTAAGATAAGCATGAATTGTTGTCTCTCTGTTGATGTGATCTACATTGTCTCTTTATGAATCCCTCTTTGAAGCCTGATGCCTGGAAATATGGAGCATCTGTCTAGATCAGAGTTGGAGCAGAGATTGACTTCTACGCTCATCATGGTGGAGGTTCTTTCCCAGCAGCTCACTTCTGCACGGGCTCATAATTCGAGCAAAAACACTTCTCCATCAGATCTCAGAGAGAAACTCATCCAGACAGACCACACTGAGCTCAGACAGGTGACAACCCAGCTCCACAGACACCTTTTTGGAAGAAAAACTCTGAATATGTCTGGTATTGATTTTCTTTATCTTGTCTTTATTTTCCAGAATGGGACATATAAAGATTTGTATGGCACTGCCCTGGAGAGAATTCAGAGTCTTGAGCATGATCAGGAGGTTCTTCACAGTTTATATAGCAGCATTAAACCAATGAGGATTGGGATGGTGAGAGACGCCCTATAAGTTTTTAAAGTTACATTTGCATTTTTCAATTTTACAGGCCTAAAATGTTATCATTCTTCTATAGGATTCTTTTAAGTCTAGCACAGAGGATGTCATCTTCAAGATGCAACAGATTGGAAATACTGTTAATGTTGATCAAGAAACTTTATCTAGACAGGTAAGTCACTGCTTATGTATTTCATAAGCTTCATCGAAGATATTTGTCAAGAAATCACATCTCATAAAAAGTCTGTGTTATGTAGGTCAGTCAGATGAAGTCTCTTTATGGGAGGTACAAGGAAATGCTTCAGAGGATGGAGCAAAAGATGAAAGATATGAGACATCGCATGGACAAGGCACTAGAGGAGAAGGAAGCGGTTAGAAGACATTTTTATTGGTTTTGCTGAAGCTTAGGAACACAAGATTTTTTTTATTAATATCCTATTGATCTTTGCCTCTTATCCTGTTCATTTGTCTTTGTGTGCAGGCCTTCAATGTAACGCAGCAGTTGAGGGACTATCATGCTGCTCAGGTGGCAGAACTAGAGCACACTGTTGGGTCTCAACAGGAACTGATGTCAGCCCTCAAACTGGCTTACCCATCACTGGTCTGCTCATATTGCTTGCATCCTTACCTCAATTTATATGAAAATATAATTTTCCCACTAGCTTAATAGTGACCACAGACACTCTAAGGCTAATGATACACGGGGCAACTTTTTGAGCAATGTTGCCGGGCAACTTTAGTTACCTATTACGCCTCTTTTTACAATATATAATATAAGTCTCAGGGGTCCCCAGAATGTAACTGTGGAGTTTTAGCTCAAAATACCCCACAGATCATTTATTATATCATTTTGAAAATGCCTATTTTGAGTGGAAGCAGAAACACGCTGTTTTTCGGGCCTGTCTCTTTAAATGCAAATGAGCTGCTGCTCCCTGCCCCCTTTTCCAGTTTAGAGCTGCGCCATTACAGTTCGTACCTAGTCTGTGCAGCCAAAGGCAGAACAGTTAGCATGTTTTGCTCAAACTAGAATTAGAACTGGTACATTGTTGTCGCTTGCGAAATCAAAATGATCAACCAGATGAGACACAGGGCCCACGACCGATCTAAAGTATCCAGATAGAAATTTGTTACCCATTTTCAGTGGAAATGTCAATGTGCCCAAGCAACATTGCTAAAAAAAAAATTTGCCCGGCAAAATTGCTCAAAAAGTTGCCCCGTGTATCATCAGCCTAAAAGTGAAGGCTTGCTTGACTGTGTGTGCAACGTCCTTGAATTCTGAGTGAGTTGTGTGACCTCTCCAAGGTTGAACTGAGCAAGTCATACATGGAATCCATCAGTGCAGCAAATGACCATTTGAGAAGGAAGCAAGAAGATCACATGAGCTTGTTAGCGGAGGTAAGACTTCACATCAGTGTGCAGTGTGTTTAGATACTGAAATAAAAATAGCATTCAAAATTTTGCTAACTCAGTCTTTAAGGAGCAAAATAAAAAATTTTCCCCCTTTCCTCAATGGGAAGCTGAAAAAGGCTCAAGAGCTGATTCAGAGGATAAACCCAGTGCTTCACCAGCTCCATCAGAGGACTACAACTGCCGTGGAGAGCAGCAAGCAGCATCTGGAAATGAGAGTCAGAGCCGTGGAAGAGAGAGACCTGGTTAGACATTTACCACTGAAATTAAATTCTCTCATTATTTATTCATTCTCAGTTCCATGTCTGTCAAACCTTAAAGGAACCCAAAAAACTAAGAAAAAATTCTTCTGAAGCCATATAATAGCTTACAAATTCTGTCTGAAGAACAGACCGAATTTGTGAGAAACAGATCCAGTGATGTTATTTTTTATTTTAAAATCAGACCAAAATCGACTGAGACTTCATTTCGACCAGATATTGCATGTCAAAGTGCGGTCACATTTACCATTGTTGGCCAAAAAAAAAAAACTGTAATTTTAATAGGAATTCATGCAATCTGAATTTCATGTGAGGGCAAAAGATTGCCCCACTCAGATTCACCATTTTGACCAAGAGAGAGATACCTGGATTGAAAGTGACATAGTGTGTGATTTGTGAGAAGTCTGTTTTTGCATGTGAAAATTGTGGCCAATTTTGCTGACGTGACTCCATCTCTGTAGTTGCTAATTCTTCACTTTATACTCGCATCACAGCTGCTTGCTTGTCTCATGTCATTGGTGTGCACACGAACCAAAAGACAATTTTGTCTACTCTATACTTTTCTCTGTATCTTTATAAAATTCTGTAGATTAGTGAATTAAAGTCTTATTTCTGACAATATGATTATGGTAATTTGCAATATTAAGAGATTGATTTTGTGCAGCCTTACAAATCCAATTAGTTTTTCTTTAGGATTGATTGTCCAGACTGGAGTGTTGAAATTAGATCTGTTTGTAAAGGCTGTTTGATCAATATCTGGTTCACTTGTTATGTGGTAATGATGACTTCAACACAATGCCAAAAAGACAATAAAATAAAGAGTAGATGTCAGCATGGCAAGGTGCAGCAAAATGTAAACTTGCTGCATGGAATCATATTATGTGTCTGCAATTGCATTTTAAGATTTTACAGTTAAACTGATAGTTCACCCAAAAATGAAAATTACCCCATGATTTACTCACCCTCAAGCCATCCTAGGTGTGTATGACTTTCTTCTTTCAGAAGAATACAATCAATGTTATAAGAGAGTGGCATTTCAGTGGATGCCATAGGACAGAGGCGTAGCGTAAGTTCCAGTGAGAATATGCCAATCTCGCGAGAACCAAGTTTTGTTTACAGGAGTAAAGGAAACCAGTCTCCTCTTGGCTTAAATCAAAATGTACTTCCGCGTTTGTCACTTCTCACCACGCTACGCATATGTCCTACGTCATCCGCTGGATTGCCACTCTCTCGTGAACACGTGTACGACAGTTTGTGGAAGCTAGAGATTACGGCTTATGAAGTTTTAAATATGGATATTTTTCCTACAAAAATTCATCAGTTCGAGTTTTTGTAAGAAAGGGAACCTTTTATTAACCCCCCAGAGCCATGTGAGTTACTTTTTTATGATGGATGCACCTTATTGGACTTCTATTGCACTGTTAAATATCAACAGCTATTCACTGCCATTATAAAGCTTGGAAGAGCCAGGACATTTTTTTAAATAACTCTTGATTGTATTCGTCTGAAAGAAGAAAGTCATATACACCTAGGATGGCTTGGGGGTGAATAAATCACAGGGTAATTTTCATATTTGGGTGATCTATCCCTTTAAGTGGCATTTTCAGAAATAATTTCAATTGCATTTCAAACCAAATATTTAAATGCCTTGGATTGGGTTTGCAGGAATCTATTTATTTATTTTTTTTAAGTTCAGACTACAGACAGTTAAACTATATGCGAAAATGCTGGATTTTTGTTGCCTGTCTAAAGTTGTGAATGTTAGTGTATCTTCATCACCCATGAAACTATTTCATTTAAAGGGGTCATATGATGTTGCTAAAAAGAACATTATAAGTCTTAACTTTTATAAAGAATATCTCTTTGGATTTGAGACTTTAGTCTTTGCAACTTTACAGATCTTCTTTATGCACCAAGAACTTGTAACACTCCAAAGAGAAAGGAAAAATTGAAATCGCATCATATGACCCCTTTAAAAAAAGAGACCGGAAAATCTATGATGTGACTCCTTTAATCTCTTTACTTTATGCATTTACTTTAGATGCAGTCTGTCTTTTTTTAATCGCTGTTTCCATTAATCCCCAGATGGAAAATGAACTAGAGCACATGAGATCAAGCTTGCAAGATGCCAGTCAACAGATTTCAGACTTGAACATGCAGCAGACCATTATGACTTCAGGTGCGACAGTGATTTACTTTGAATTGACTCATTCCCTGTGTAGTCAAAGGAGAGCTTTTTCTTGATTCTGCTGTGTGTGTTTGTTCAGAGATGTCAGTGCTGAGGGAGCAGCTGATTCAGGCAGAAGAGGAGCGCTTTCAGCTGCAGAGGAGGAGCACTGAGCTCTCAGCCACTGTCACATCTACATTGGCCTCTTACGCCTTCCTAGAACAGACCCTTGCCTCTGAGACCAGCAAGTATGCAGAAATCCACTTGTGGAATTAGCTTTTTGAAAATCAATTAATTTCATATTGCTTTTTGGATGACTGAATTACATCCATTAATTTAGGGATACACCACTGCGCGGATAATGCACAAGTCAGACAGGCCAAGTCATAAAAAAAATCAACATTCTGATTAATCGTGTGTGTGTTGTGGGTGGATGAGAATTCATTAATGATGGAAATATTAGCTATATTCTCTAAAAAGTGAACGTGTTTAAAAACCTAATTATTAACTATTGCTGAGTAATTATCAAAAGTGGTAATGTAATAAAGTAAATTCGTGTAACCATTTCGTGTGTTCTTGATCTAACAGCCTATTCTTCACATAATAGGCCCATAGGTGGCACTTGGGCTTCATTTAACTGATCATGATAGTTTCACCAAGCAGTGAAAGATATATTAAAATGCAGTACAGTAAATTGAACAATACTTACCATTAATGTGATGATTTCTATTTTCACCATTTTGCGTTTGTTTAAAAAAAAAAAAACATTTTATGAATAAGACTGGGAAATTACCACTCCACTTCACATTGGCGATTGACAATGGAATTTCAGCTTGTTTGAGCAAGACACGCAACTCATAAATTATAATTCAAATGTGTTTTGTTTTATTGACCACAATATTAATGTTAATGATTGTTGAGAGTCACTTTTGGTTAATTTTGAAAAGGGGTATGGGCTCGAGTCCCCAAAGCACCTCCCCTCTGCACTCTCCTGCCATATCATACCGCTTAACAATGAAAATTAGATTATATCTAAATCAGAGAAAATCATTAGTTCATGGGTGTCGGGTGGATGATTTATTTTTAACAGAGCATTCGGGTGGTGTTAGAGCTGATCTGTACATCTCTAGGATGGATGGATAATTGTTTAATACATTTCAAACCAGACAAATGAATGGAGACCTAATTATGAGCGAATTACTTGTGGAATAAATGAGGGAAGATGTATAAAAAAAGTTGATATGATGGTTGTGACAGAAAATATAAACATAAATTAAAAAAAATAAAAAATCATGTGAAATTCCCCAGAACCTATGTGAAATTGTTAAACTCATACCAGGTAAACCATGGAAAGAGGACCTTAACTTTTATTGATATTACACAATTTTATAAATGTTGACAACTATATGGAAACCTTCTAAAATGGATAGTGTTTAAAAGGGATAGTTTACCCAAAACTGAAATTTATTTACTCATTTATTGCAATAAACCTGTATCATTCGTTTATTTCTCTGCAGGGCACACAAAAAGATATTTTGCTAAATATTTAACTCTTTTGCCAGTGCAGTTAACAACATTGGACCACACTGACCTACATATACACTGTATGAACAAGAAAAAAAATCATATTGGTTTGGAGCAACATAATAGGGTGCAATTCTATATTATTTTATTTTTCTACTTTAGGTTGCAGCAGTCAATGTGTGATGCACAGCAAGCTACAGAGAGAGCGAACTGGTATATCTTCACATTTTGATCTCCCTTCTTTTGTTTATTGTTGTATTAATAAATGTACAAAATTTACTTTTTTAATATATATATGCTTTCGGCAGGCTTGAGGAAGCACTGCAGACTTCCAGGAAGCAGCTAAAGGAATATGAGGACACACTGTCGCAGAGAGAAAGCCTGATTAAAGAACTCCACACTAAAGCTGAGATTCATCGCCACCAGCTCGGACAACTGGCTCAAATGAAGACTGAACTATCCAGTGCCAAAGAAATGAGTGAGGTGATGAGATATTAGACTTTACACCAAAACATTCACAATAATTTAGAAATACCAGTTACTCCCATTATAACAGAAATGTATTTTGTTCTATCAGTTCTTGCAGGCAGAAAATGAAATGGCACGGGAACAGATGGAGGAAAGTGAGCGATTGCTGCGGTGCCACTTACAGGGCCTGAGAGAGAGAAACTTGGAGTGTGAAGACCTCAAACTAGCACTGGAACAATTGCGGTACAGAATATTCCTCTCTATTCACTGTTACTTTTTAGAACAAATCAGAATGAATGGAAGTCTTTTTCTGATGGAATCTCTTCTCTAAGGCTTGAGAAAGAGTCCCTTCAGGAAGAGCTGGACAGTACACGAGACAAAGCCCGCAGAATGCTGCTGGAACAAGGAGAGCAGATGGCTCAGGCATCTAATGATGTCATGCTTCTAAACCACAGAGTTTGCTCTCTCACGAGCATCTTAAATGAGTCTCTAACCTCCAAGGTCCCTATGCTTTACTACACTTCTCATAATTTATGTGCTCTGAATTACTGAAGGTTTAATTTTAGTTTTCAATTAAAAGTGAAATTGTTGTTTTTCTCATTTATATTAGTTGTTCTTGTTATATTATAGTTTAAATATTCAACCTTTTTTAAATATACATATTTTTCATACATTTATTTTTTATTTTTAATAATTTTTAATTAGTTGTCATGGCAACATTTCTAATTTAAGTTGAATATTTACATCTTTTTTTCAGCCTTATTTTAATTAAAATGATTTTTTAATAATTTTAGTTAACAGTAACAACACTGGTTTGCAGTTTCTTGTGTAATTTGGTCAATTTCACAAGAAAGTTTAAAATCTGAAATGTGCTTATGGGTATTTTCTAGTACAATTTTTTGTTAATTTAGTTTTCTAAATCAATATTTTAAGGTATAACTATTAAATGTTGTTGGGTTTACTTGTTTCTAGGTTTTGTTAAGTGGAAAAACTTGATATAGAATAGTACAAATTAGTTGTTAATTGACATCACTCCAGTGAATGGTTAGAGTTTTGTTTTATTGTGTATGCTATATTTATTCAAGGTGCTCTTTTGCTGAATTAATAACATTGTTTTGCATTTCTCAGGAGTCAGAGAACTCGGATAAGACATTGCAGTCTCATCGATATCCCTCCAGCTCTTTTGTGGATTCTATTATGGTGGCCATGATGAAGACACAGGAACCTGAGACAGAGTCTCCTAAGGGTTCAGGTGCGTTAGTGTTTGGTGCTTGTTTTGTCTTGTTGGAAAGCAGTTCTAATTCTGCATAATTTATTAAGGATCTTTTCCTGTTGTGTCAAAGGTTTCTGGTTTCTTGCAAAACTTGTAAATAATCACAGACATGTTCGTGTGTGAGAATGTAGTGGTGATTCAAAGGGTCTTAGAAGTAGTTTATAGGACTATGGATGTGTAGATTTAAGAACATGGAATACAGCTCCGCACAAAAGTTTTGATGTCAGTTCTATTAAACTTTTATTATTATTTTTTAATGATCACTTACATCAAGGGAAAATTGAATAGAGATGTATTCATCATAACTGTGCAGCCCTCTTATGTTGTGTAATGTTTTGCAGAGGAGAGGGAGGTGCAACAAGATGGCATTGGCAGTGAAACCAGTGCTTTTACCCGAATACCACCAACTACACACACAGAAGTGAAAGGTACATTCCTTACCGGATGATAACACATTCATATATTAGTACTTACGTTAGATTCAATCTCAAATATGTATATGTATGTGTGTGTTATATAGGGCTGGGTATCGAGTTCGATACTTTTTAGGCACCGACCGAATTGCCTCGATACCATCGAGTATCGAAAAACGTCTCGTCGTTCGGTACCAAATTTCGATACCTAAGGGGTTAATCTCATCAACGTCAGTAAGGCGCAGATCGATCAGTGTTTGACATCCGCGAGAGCGATGCGAAAACGTACGGAGCAGTCTGCTGGTATCTTACTATAGCCTAATACACCGATAGGTCTGCACAGTCGGTCCGTGACTGTGACACACTCAGAGATGTGGCTCACACACGTGAGTATTTAGTGTGAATGGCTTTGAGTCTGTATAAACATCAGCAAGCTGAAAAATAAAACCCAAGTTTTTTTTTTAGATAATGTAATCTTGTTCAAATAGATTTCATAAAATTGGTATCGAAAAAAGTATCGTTCAGGAACCGGTATTGAAGTCAAGGTATCGGTGTCGATATCGAAAATTTTTGAACGATACCCAGCCCTAGTGTTATATCTGTGTTTGTGTCTATATGTGAGTGTAATAATATAATTAATCCAGATAGATAGATAGTTAGATGGTTATGAAGAGACTCTCTTGTGTACTCAGTGGAAAGACGGAGCCATATGTTGGAGCTGTTGTCTGATTTTGGTGAGACCATCTCAGATCTTCAGCTCACCTTAGACCAATTGAGAATCCAGAAAGACACGGAGCAGCAGACTCTGAAGCAGACCATGTGAGTTACTCAAACTCGGGTATACTCCATAATGCTTATTTGCCAGGGAACAGAAGGAATGGCTGGGTTTGAACTGAGTTTTCAGTTAGATATGGCTTAAATATGTGTTAATATGTCATTTTAATATCTATCATGCATATAAATATATAACATTCAAAATGCATTAAATAGTTTAACAGTAGATGTAAAGTGAAATTAAAATAAAGTATTATCCAGTTGTCTAGCTGAACTGTTTGTAGTTTGTCCACTTGGTTGTTGCTTAACTTAAAGGTATAGTTGAACCAAAAATTTAAATGTACTCATCCTCATGTCATTCTGAAACTTATGATGTTTTCTTCTCCGAAACACAAAAGAAGACATTTTGAAGAACATTAACCAAAAAAAATAAAAATAATTGGTAGCCTTTTTAACTTGCATTGTATGCCAAAAAAAAATCTCAAAAGGACATCTTAAATGTTCCACAGAAGAAAGTCAGTCAGACTGGTTTGGAACGTCATGAAGAGCAATGATGAACTGAACTTTAACTTTTTGGGTGAACTTTTCCTTTTAATATAGTATGAGTATACCACACAAACCACAAATGACACGCAAATAGATTCCAAGTTTCATATCGGAGTTAAACATCAAATCTCTTAATCGTACCTGAACAGGTCATACCTGAACATCAAAGTACTAAATGTTTATCATTTTTCAGTTAGGATTTTACTTCCTCATATTTATTAACAAATTTGTTCTTGTCTGTATGAGGTTTTTTTTGACATTATGAACAAAAGTAATCTTTGGATCATACTTAAGTGAAAAAAAAAAATTTTTGTGGGGTCAGTTATTTTTTTACGTCCGTAGACACGGTGTAACATTGGTTTTGCTTTGTTTCACAGAACTAATCGTTGCCTGGGCTGCGTACGTATATGTGGGGCGGAGCTATCAAAATAGGGGCAAGACCCTTTTGGGGTAGGGGCGTGTTTGTTTTGGTGATTTCAAATATCAACATTGGCTACCAGAAATCCCTTACTCTGCCTTTAATATATCGAATTGAATCTTTGACTGCTCAGGCATAATGAATTTCACTATCAGTTGTGGCTAACCCCCTGATCAGTGAGTGACATCACTTTTCAGTATTAAAAAACTATGACTGAATAACAAAACACTTTTGACAGTGTTTGTACTGTTTGATGTGGCTAAGAGAGATTTTTCACTACAAATCTAGTTTCATAATTACTGCATTTTATGTTCTAACAATTTTACTCTTTCTGTTTTGCAAAAGAACTCTAGAACCCTAACAGCAAGCAAGCAATTAAATGTTGCTTGTCATTTAAAATTCAGATTCTCGTTAGTGTTTGCACATGCATGTAAATCACCTGGAGTGTAACACAGAAAGGGAGTGCAATTATTTTGACCCAAACCACTTTTACTGGTATACAACAAATTTAATTTGTTTTAACTTGTAATATTAAAGTCATGTCACACAGATTTTGTTGCAGAAAATGATTTTATATTTATAACAACAAAACATTACCGGAAAACCAAAGTGTAGTATACACACAAAGTCATCATGCTATTTCCTCACCCCAGCCCTATTTTTTTACCCTGAAACATTCCATGTTTTCTGACAACCTACTTTTTCAGATGTGGCCTGCAGGAGGTGCTGCAGGAAGCGTCTCAGAGACACAAACTGGAGGTCTCAGAGCTGAGGCAGAATGTAGACCGACTGCAGGCTCAGGTGGAGAAGGATGCTGCGGTCCTGCAGCAAAAAGCCCAGGTAAATGTTCAACTCGCTGTTTATAAGCAGTGGTGTAATGTAACGAAGTAATAATACTTCGTTACAGTACTTAAGTATATTTTGGGAGTATCTGTACTTTACTTGAGTTTTTATATTTCAGCCAACTTTTACTTTTACTCCACTACATTTCCTAATTAAAATGTATACTTTTACTCCGATACATTTCCCCAAAGCATATTCGTTACTTACTACAAAATAGTCAGAAGTCAGAAGAACACGGACTACAGGAAAGCAGCTTTGACGAATCCGTGGTCTGCCTTTTGCAAGTTAGACTCCTAAAAAACACCTTTGCTCATGTGCAAACAAGTGCGCGCACAACCGGATGATTTAATTTTCCACTCAAGTCGAGTCAGGGGTGTGCGATACAGCATCGTCTGTGATAATATGGTAAGTGTTGTTGTAATGATGTGCGATCTGACATTATCAAGTAGGCTATATCACCAAATCACACACAGAGTGCACGCAC
>NW_015652303.1:65329-72918 GCF_001515625.1 Sinocyclocheilus rhinocerous | reverse complement strand
TAGTTCCAAAGATCACAGCACTGTTTTGCGTCTCTGAGCAATGGACGGTGTTTATTTATTGAATGAATCAGCTTTTTGAATGAATCGGTTGAATAAATGATTCAGTGATTCACTCATTAACACAGTCAAATGCTTTGTTTCTGAATGAATCAGTCGTTTGAATGAATCGGTTGAATCTCAATGACTCACTCATTAACAGTCACTTGCTGTCACCTACTGGCGGTTTTAATTTCACATTTCGTCATGTTTTAAATAATTTTTTAAATGTTAAAAACAAAACATTATTCATGCGTCTGTAACTGCAGTTTAAATGAATCCATGTCCCCTCTGAGATACATAAACTGTGTAAATACATGCTATTTCAGATGCAGATTCCAGAAATGTTTTCTTATGTTGGAATGAAAGACACTAATTACCGGATGAAGTGCTTCTTATTCTTACCCAAAAATACAAAATGGAAGAAAGAGTTAAAACTGAACACAATCTTGCTACTCAAGCTGTGTATGAACATTTTATATATATTTATTATATATCCGTTTATTATTTGTTTGCTTCTTTTCCATTTTGCATTTACTTGTACTTTTTCTTTCAATACTTAAGTACATTTAAGATTAAAAAAATACTTTTCGTACTTAAGTACAATAAATATCACATACTTTAAGACTTTTACTCAAGTAATATTCTAAACGGTGGCTTCAACTTCTACCAAAGTCATTTTCTGGTAAGATATCTGTACTTTTACTTGAGTATGGCTTTCAGGTACTTTATACACCACTGTTTATAAGCCATATATTTTCAGGGTCAGTTTCCCAGCGGCAAAACTCTTTAATTTAGATCTCAAGGATTTGGAGCATAAGAGGATTAAATATGTAATTACATAAGTCATTTTTCTGTCATCTGTAAGGATGAAAGAAACTTGAGGAAACTGTGCAGTGAGATGGAGGAAAATTTGGAGGCGGCACACAAATACAGAGCAGAGAATAGTGTAAGTAACCTTTCACAGTGCAGTCACTGCCCACAGACATAATGCTGACTGTATTTTCATACACACTTTTAGACTGTTGGATCATTGATGGATACATTTCTGTGGTTGTCGATGCTATTGTTAGATTGTTGTATAATAACTAACTAGCCTTTGCTCTGTTGTGTGAAACAGGAGTTGCGTCGAGAAGTTGCTGATTTGCGTCGGCTGGAACAGCAGGCACAGGTGGAGGCTCAGGTCTTGAGGGAGGAGCTTAACCGAACAGGTGTCCAATCAGCAACCAGTGCCAAAGCATTAGATGAAAAAATCAAACTGCTCAGAGAGGTATGGCAGTCTATCCAGTTTTTCCTCTGTAACTGGCATTAAACAATATTGTTAAATAAAGTGTATACCCCCTGACTCTCAAACTGTCCAAAACATATTCTCGTGATCATAAAAAAAACAAAATCAGATGTTAGTAAGTTCACTATTTTAAGCAGTTCCCATTTAGACATTTCATAAACTCAAGATTTAAGTGTATTTTTAAAATCTAAAAAAAAAAATGTAATCAATGCCACAAATACACACATTCTGTTCTTAGGTTGAGAAGCTCAAGGCAAATTTAATGGAAACCGAGGAAAATCGTACAAAGGTCTTGGAGAGGGCAAAAAGACATGTAAGTCTTACCTGCATTGTTATAATTGTACACAGTTTTCCTATAGCAATTGACCCTTCGCAAGGAGCTTGATTGACAGGTGATCTGACCAATCATAACTCCGAACCTGTCATTTTGTCTGACAAACAAATCAGACAGGAGAGTAGATTAACTTCGGTGGACTTAAACTTGAAAATGGTGTGTACTGACGTCTTTCCGTGGTTGAAATAAAATACCTTCTGCTGTTCATTAATGTTTATTTCGTGCTTTAACTAGTAAATATGAAAAGATGATCGGTTCACGTGCTGCTTGAACTGCTATGTCCGACATGACTTGTCGGACATAGCAAGAGTATTGTAACTAAAGAGGGCGGGTCTTTGCTAAGAGTCAATTGTCAGTTGTCAAAATCATGCCTTTAAGGACTGTAACTGATAATACAAAATACTTGTGCATATTTAATATCACTGTGTAGTATTTTGATGTTATTTTGAATTAAATGAAATATGGTTCTGTAGCAAAGGGTCCATGCTATGAACCAGAGTAAACTGGAGCGAGAACTACATCTGCTTGATGATATGATTGAAAGAGTAAGACAGGTGAGAGGAACAATTATAAAAAAATCTATTTAATATACTGTATGTATTGGAGAAATATTAACAAATGTACTGTTTTCTTCCATTCACAGACATTGTCTTCTATTCCTGATCTTGTCAAGAGCTGTCCTGAACTACAAAATCTTGTAAAATTTCTTGAATGAGTTACTGAAAATTCAGAAATGAAATTCAGTTTAGTTTTTAAATGCATAATTGTTAAATAAACAGTTTTCTTGATTTTTTCTCAAATATGTTCTTATTTAAAGGAGACATATTATGCCCCTTTTTACAATATGTAATATAAGTCTCTGGTGTCCCCAGAATGTGTCTGTGAAGTTTCAGCTCAAAATATTCCACAGATCATTTATTATATAATTTTGAAAATGCCTATTTTGAGTGGACGCAGAAACACGCTGTTTTTCGGGCCTGTTACTTAAAATGCAAATGAGCTGCTGCTCTCCGCCCCCTTTTCCAGAATAGCGCTGCGCCATTACAGCTAGGACCTGCTAAAAACATCTGTTTTGGTTCTGAAATCATGAGCGCAAAATCGTCCCAGTACTTTAGTACTGTACATTTAGTTCTGGAACTAAAGCGATGCGAAAGGCCCTATTCACACACAAGTTTACGTTTAAAAACACACGAGTTACAAAAACAGTCGGTTATGTCTATGAAGGTAAACAGCTGGGAAATAAATCGCATGTTTATTTTAGATCTGTGTGGCACAAAACAAAGGCACTGGGTTAATCTTTTTCATGTTTCCTTGGTTGGTAGATGCACCGGAGACCTGATTATAGCACTTAAAACCTGGAAAAGTCAGATTTTCATGATATGTCACCTTTAAACTAAAGAATAATCTTCAGACATTCTTTCTCGTGAAGTTGTAGGTCAATCAGCTAATTTTGTAAGATTCTTTTTCATTTAATTTTGTAAGTGATAAATTAGTGTATGGATACGCTTTGTTTAAAAAAAAAAAAAGTTATTATCTTAATTTAAAGGTCTGTACATGTATTAGACTATTAGAATTGTTATCAGGACATCAGTAACATTTGTGTTTCAGCGTTTTGAATTCTTGTATTACAGATTGGATTTAAACAGAAACTCTTGATTGAATGCTTTTTTTTGTTTACTCATAGTCTGAATCATATATATAAAGGCTGATTGATGAGCAGATAGTCCAGTAATTAATCATAGTTATTCTAATCATGCCAGTGCTTGTGAAAACCTGGTGAACGATGTGATGTTTTAATCCACCCATTCAAGCACAATGTTCACTGATGTGTTCTTCTGCTTCACTGATACTCAATACCTCCATCTCTTCTTTGGCCTGCCATTTAAAACCTACGCAGTTGACTGCTAAACTTTCCCTTCTCACCATATTAGGACTTTCATCTGTCTCTTTTTGCCTTTTGTTGAATAAATGCAATTCATTGAATTTATGACTAATACAGCAAGACAAATGTTGAAAATTTCCATTTTAATCTTTGCGCAAATACTGGCCACTTCATAAGCTTGTCAAAAATGCCAGCATTACACTCTACCCTGATCCTTCATATATATATGAATTACCTCCTTGTATATATTAAATACCTCAGCATACCTTCAGTTTTATTATTTGGTTTCAGATCCTTGTTCAGATACTGCTAAGTGATTTTAAAGTAGCTTTATATTTTTAACCTGTTGTTATAGTTTATCATTACCTACTCTAAATTATTCTGCAATATTGACATCACTATTGTTTTCTTTTCTTGTCACAGCACACATCTGGTGTATATTAATAAACATAAATGTCTATTTAAAATCACCCTTTTTAAAAAGTTGGAGAGTGACAGGACATAATTAATGGCCAGTGCCGTCGAAACACAAGCTATTGTGCGGAACTGGAAGACTTAGTCTAATAAAGCTCAGCAAAGATAAGGGGCATAAAAAGTTGAAAAAGTTACAAATTAATTATTTTACCCTATCTGTCTTGCAACCCTTTTTGCGCTTATTCTGACCATTTTGTTGTCAATTATTTATGAGTAGTGTAAACTTAAAAATAGCATGGATGACTGATAATTTGCGTCTAACTGCATGCTAAAATATTGTTTTACCTATTTGACTGAAAGCTTGCCACAAAATAATGTATACATCAATTTCTTAAATAATATACATTTTTAAAATAAATGTCAGCTTTCATTATTTTAGTGCTAAATAATAACGGCTGATTGTTCTTTCAAAGTATATAATATTAATTTGTAATATATGTGTTTTCAATAAGAGAAAAGGGAGAAAAAATATTTGGCATTTTAGAAATAAATGTCATTAAAATAAGTGAAATCAGTTAACATTTCTGTAAATTTAGGGTTCTGATGAAATGGATTCTTGTTTAGAGCCTAGTTTTCTTTATATATTCACCATTAAATTAAAATGTTAAATGATTTCTCAGAACTCTTCATTCTCTAAAGGATATAGAAACAGCCACTTTTAGAAACATTTTTAAAGGATATAGAAACACAGCCACTTTTAGAAACATTTTTATAGCACTGAATTAAGTAAATGCAGTACCTTATTTCAATGAAAAGTAAATAATAAGAAAAGCGTATACAACGCATATGAACACATTTCACTCAAATAATTAAAAAAAAAAGAGAAAAGAAAAAAGTTTGATCTTTGTAAACATTTGTTTTTAACTTGTTTTTACAATGTTGTAATAGGAAAAGGCTGTACATGCGTAAATTGAGATTATTAATATTTCCATTTACCCAACTGATGGAATCACAATAAAACAATAACATCAGTTTAAATATCACAGTTGTTTTTCACAATGATTTTCATATTTACTAAAATAGTCTCTCCAAAGGTACTTGTGTGCCCGCGTTCTTGCAATGGAAAATAATCATCCATGAACTTGTTTAGGTGGCAGTCACAAACCTGTCCATGTTACCCGAGTAAGCCGGATGCCTGATGTAGGCTCCTGAGCTTCCTACTGGACCAGAATTATTGTACTGAACAAAAGAGCCCAGCTGTGCAGGGGAGGTTCTACCATAGGGGTCCCCCACAGCATCACCAGCAATGGGAGACAAACTGGAGATAGCCACCCTCCCTGTTGGCCCGTAGGCCTGGGTGCTGCCTTGTGGATACGATACCTGAGTCTGTCCGTGTCCTGGGCTGGAGTAGGCAAAGGCCATGTTGTTTGAGGAGCTTGAGCAACACGACAGCACTGTCTCCCCGCTGCAGGACTGATGCTGGAAGCCCGGTACTCCCAAATTGCAGGAGCCACTCTCAGGACTGAAACTGCGGCAAGACTGCTGAGGCATCATCTCTGCACTTTGGCCCATCCTGCCAGGTGACCCAATGAGAGAGTTGATTCTGAAGACCCTGGACTGACCAGCACTGAAGCTAGGAGATGAGGACTGGTAGTAGGCAGAAGGCAGCTGTTGTGCATATGGCGGACTCACGGCCATGTTGGAGTAGACTGAGTTGGCGTAGGCTGAGCGCGCAATCTGGACTGGCGAGAAGACGGGAGACTCATGAACGTACGATGAATACGTAGTGAAGTCGCTGCGTTTGAACCGTTTTCGTCGTCGCAGAAAGCTTCCGCTCTCAAACATGTCTTCGGCATTGGGGTCCAGTGCCCAATAGTTGCCTTTTCCGGGTCTACCGGGCTCTCGGGGGATCTTGATGAAACAGTCGTTGAGCGTCAAATTATGGCGGATGGAATTCTGCCATTTCTTGGAGTTGTCTCGATAGAAAGGAAACCTCTCTGTGATGAACTTGTAGATCCCTCCCAGAGTGAGTTTGCGGTCGGGCGAGTTGGCGATGGCCATGGAGATCAGGGCGATGTAGCTGTATGGTGGTTTGCCTCGCTGAAGGGGCCTCTTCCTCCGGCGTCCTCTTTGCGGCTCTGCTCTTTGACTGTCATTCACTGGAAGAGTGGTTTCAGAGGGAGAATCGCTCTCCACTTTAACCACAGGCATGATTCTAGTTAGAATGACTCCCAACGGTAGCAGAGCTTGGAAATCACGATAGTCTGACTGTCACGGTTTTGGTTCACTTGGTTCTTTGTCAGGTGCAACAAACTTTGTTCTTTGCTTGCTGGAAATATTCTGATGAAAAAATACCAGTCATAATGCAGACCTTAAAAGCCCCAACCAGAAATATCAGTTCCTTTGCACTTCATCTGGAACGTCAGGTGTGTCCTTGCACTGTGATGCCCTAAATTCTAAACAATTCTTGCAGTACCAAGTTTAAAAAATGGAAGCACTCACATAAAGAGCCTTATTTGATGATGTCTTCGTAATGTTGAAGAGAGAAGTGAGCAGTCAATAACTGGCTGTGAGAATCGCTCTCCACTTTAACCACAGGCATGATTCTAGTTAGAATGACTCCCAACGGTAGCAGAGCTTGGAAATCACGATAGTCTGACTGTCACGGTTTTGGTTCACTTGGTTCTTTGTCAGGTGCAACAAACTTTGTTCTTTGCTTGCTGGAAATATTCTGATGAAAAAATACCAGTCATAATGCAGACCTTAAAAGCCCCAACCAGAAATATCAGTTCCTTTGCACTTCATCTGGAACGTCAGGTGTGTCCTTGCACTGTGATGCCCTAAATTCTAAACAATTCTTGCAGTACCGAGTTTAAAAAATGGAAGCACTCACATAAAGAGCCTTATTTGATGAGTGTCTTCGTAATGTTGAAGAAAGAAGTGAGCAGTCAATAACTGGCTGTGTTAACCAAGGAACACACCACCTGAAGAGTTATTAGCCCCACCTCCTCAAGCAGGTTATCCGTCACGTGGCTAAAAGCACATGCCTCTGCAGATTTGTATATCTTTAAGTGCTCTCTCAATTTTTAAAATGTATTTACTTTACTTGTTTGGAAACAAGAACATTAAAAGCACAGATGTCCTTTCAGAGCCGACAAAACGGTTTCTTCTGTATGCAAAAATTTTTAATTCTATGGAATGGTGTAGTCCATGAGTGTATTTTCTACTCTCAGAAATAAAGGTTCAAAAGCTGTCACTGGGGCGGTACCTTTTCAAAAGGTACATGTTTGTACCTAAAGGGTCCATTTTGGTACCTTAAAGGTGCATATTAGTACTTAAAGTGTACATATTAGAATCTAATAGGAACAAAAGTGTACCCTTCGAAAAGGTACCGCCCCAGTGACAGCTTTTGTACCTTTATTTCTAAGAGTGTGTTAAAAATTCTTCACTCTCAGAGAATAACTTCTGTTTATGATTGTTCTTGAGACATTCAAGTGGCTACTGCTCTCCCTGTTGCCAACGAAGTGCTTATTTTTTCCTCAGAGAATATCCCAAAAATGTAAAGGTATATACTGTTTGACTAATCCTGGTTTTGTTTAATCTGGAGATTAGTGACTCCTGTCATCTCTGCCCCC
>NW_015652303.1:30091-65112 GCF_001515625.1 Sinocyclocheilus rhinocerous | reverse complement strand
CCCCAACATGCAGCTAATTATTTTTCAAGAACTTAATTTTGTAGCTCTCCAGCAAGTAATAGCAAAACAAGTATGTTTATTTTTGTAGCAAGCAAAACAGATTGGGATTCATTTTGGCTAAAGGGGGGCATTATACTGCTCTAATAGCCCTGTTTAGTGGTAATACAAACTCTATTGCCTCCGCAGAGTATTTTTTTTTTCCTTCAGTGCCGTGTCAGGCGGTTTCATCTGTGTGAGAAGATGTAAATATGTTATTGTAAGCCACAGTGTGTGCCTCCCTCTGTTTTAACAGCATGCAAATCTGGGTCACATTTTGGTGTGTGGGTATAGACAGGCTGATACCTAGGCCAGGTAACCTCTTTCCATGTTGGGAAGATGTTTAATAAAGGAAATAAAAATGCAATTGATTATACAGTGGTATTCCCATAAGCTTATTATGTTTTTTTTAATGGGAAGTAGACTGATTCACATTTAGTGGTCTTGATTTAGGCAAATTATAAAATTCTGCCCTTAAACAACCTCTCTGACCTTCCACACTGCTGAGGTGGGCTTCTTGCATTATATTCAGTTAATTGTTTCAAGCTAGTACATAGCAAATGCGCAGGCAAAACCTCTTATGTGAGAACCTGCACTTGAGGCCAACTGAGGGGTCTTGTGCTGGGAGAGTTTGAGAGGTTATGCTGAAATGAGTTGCTCCTCGGACAGACGCCAAGACAATGAGCCTCTCTAAAGGTTAAGCATTGCTTGGGCTTACAAAGAGATTCCTCACTTGTCATCTGAGGGTAATCTCTTGTGCATGGCGGATTTATAGAGGATATTTCCTAAGGGCTGCCCACCCTTGTGCAGTTGGCAGAAAATACTCTAGGGATGAGTCATAAAATGTTGCTCTCTGTCATACAGAGGATTTTACATTTAAGAAAAAGAGTTTACCTTAATACCCTGTGTTTTGATTATTCTTTCACTGACGTCATCAGAGTCAATAAAACATCAAGGTAAATCAAAACATCAGAGATGATAAAAAAAAAAAAATACATGAATAAATACATGGTCCCCCGCATCGAAACAATTAGTCTTGTAAAGAACGTACACCAAGCACTCTTAATTCTACTTGTTACAGTGTTGAGTTGATTAAATGCAATAGCTCAGTCTATACAATTAATAATCAAAAAGATTTTACATGATTTTTTTTTTTTTAAGACAATCCATAAATTGGGTTTTGTTGAAGCAGGTCCTGTAAATTTGTGGAAAACTGTACAGACAGAACAGGGAATGTTTTAGAATACTTTTCTTTATCTTTAACAAGAAAGCTATTCTTGAAATTTGGGTCATGAAATCTAAATGGTATTGTATTCTGTACCTTTGCCACACAGCTAAATGATAGCACTTCAAATGAATATATGAAGCTATTATTGTTTGTTTATTTATTGAAGCAGGATGCTTTTTTCTTGGCATGAATACTGCTGAAAATGAATGACAAATAAGTAAACATTACATTTTACTAAAGATAACATATTGAACAGAAAATTACAAAATTCACCATTGTGACAGAATCAACCTTCTTTATCTTTAACAAGAAAGCTATTCTTGAAATTTGGGTCATGAAATCTAAATGGTATTGTATTCTGTACCTTTGCCACACAGCTAAATGATAGCACTTCAAATGAATATATGAAGCTATTATTGTTTGTTTATTTATTGAAGCAGGATGCTTTTTTCTTGGCATGAATACTGCTGAAAATGAATGACAAATAAGTAAACACTACATTTTACTAAAGATAACATATTGAACAGAAAATTACAAAATTCACCATTGTGACAGAATCAACCTATTAAATTCCTGTAAAATACATTTTTGTTTTACTTTTTAAATGTACTTGAATATGAAAGTTTAGAGTACAGTTTATAACTGTTTTTTTACATTGTGATCTTACCCCCTCTGCATAATGTTCTTTTTTCCTACAATGTTCAATGCTTTATTTGGAAAAGCTGTGTTTTCTGTATATGTAATCTACATTGCTTGCTACATTTGCCAAAATTTACAGCATACAGAAGACCTTGCTGCATGGAATCCTGCAATTGATAATGCAATGCTTTTAACTTGACCTGCAAGTTCCACTGTGAAGAATGAACTAGAATATCCAGAAAAATATCATCAGCAAATCTCTTTCATATATATATTGCATATATAATTGCAAAGATGAAAACTGAACACTACTGATTCAAACGTGTTCAAGTCGTCCTGCTAAGTTTTTTATTTACGAGTTGGCAAGTTGTAATTACGACAAAATGGAAATCGCCAGCCCTTTACTTGGAGTTCCGTAGTCACAGATTCCAACAGCTTTAATGACAAAGCAAACAAACAAAACAAAACAAAACAAAAAAGGACTATTTGTGTATGTTATATGTGTATTGCTTGGTGCTGATTGTTCTGCTGATCTATCTGAAATAAATATAAATAAATGAATAATTTTTCCACATCAATTAGATTAACCTCTGTCTTGACTTAATTTATACTAGCTATATGTCTACTGTCTGCATTAAAGAAAACCTGCAGTTTATTTTTAATGTCTGCCAAAAATGTTTAAATAGTATTTAAAAAAATCAGCTAAAACAGGTTTATTTTACTGTGAACTGAATTTCCTGTATTTGTTAGAAGAAGCATTTTGTGTGGTTAAATAAAAAATTTGTTCTGCACAAATGTAGTCTGTTTTCCAATGTGTATAGAACAATGTTTTTTTTCAATATTGTACAAACAGTCATGGTCCGAAAGGCCATCCATTGATGAATTATGTAAATTAGAGTTTTGTCATTATAAGCCATGCAAAAATCTCTGACATCCCCCTCATGGTGAAATGGTGACATGCAAAAGAAAACTTCAGTATTTATTTAGAAAGTCACTTTAGATAGTTTGTTTCATTTGTAAAAGACTTCACACAGCTTTCCTTCAAAACAAACATTCTTTTCTTGGTCTGGTCACAAACTCATCTGTAATTAGTAATGCATTTTAGGAAACATCTGCTGTTGTACTATCATTTGGTCAAAGCTATTGTTCGTTACTTTTTTTTTTAGCAATATCATTATTATTTTGCATTATTAAAACCCCAACTGTAATTTGATTAAGAAAAAGCTAGTGCAGTGGACAGACAAATCTAGCGTGTTATTCGGAGTGTTCGGCATTAGCGCGTAGCTGACGGCTCTCTAAATAACCCTCTGGTCCTGTGCTGGTGACAGTTTATTTGTGTTGGGTTGCTCTTAGTGTTTCTCATGCTTGCTGGTTTAGAATAATAGACATGACTAATTGCTCAGGTGTTCAGTGTGTAACAGGGCCACTCATTTGCTCCTGTCACGGTCTGTGTGTATCCCAGTGCATGTTCTGCATTTCACAAGCTGCTACATTTGGCAGATTCTGGAGGTTTTGCTCATTTCTATATTTCTATATGCTTTTGGTGTTACTTGATCTTGAATTAATAATGGTCATTAGGATCTAAGGATTTAAAGCAGTAATTATAATTTAGGCTGCTCTAAATCACTTTGAATAAAATGCATTTGTTAGCTTTCTGATATGATCTATATCTTTAAATATATCTTTAATGATGTCTGTGCAATTCATGTTCCTTTTTAGATCTTCTTCAATGAATTTGACAAATATTTTTTTAGCCCTGCCAATGCCACTGCTTACCCACTCAAATCTGCATGTTCTCATTTAGATCTTTCTGCTTCTCAATCTTGCTTTTTTTCTTGTTTGTTTGTTTATTTATGCAGTTACCCTTTAAACATTTTTTTCATGTTTATACTTAAAAAAACAAAACAAAATCATATTATAAAACATGTTCTTGTATTATATTAATTATTTAATACAATTTTATACACAAATGGTTGGAATCATTCAAATGTATGAAAGAAGTTTATGAAATAAGTCTCACCAAGTTTGCATTAGATCAAAAATACAGTAAAAACAGTAATATTATGAAATATTATTAACATTTAAAATCACTGTTTTATATTTAAATATACTTAAAAATCTAATGTATTTCAGTGATGGCAAAGGTGAATTTTCAGCAACCATTACTCCAGTCTTCATAATCATCATTATCCTTCATCAAATCATTTTATACTGATTTGGCACTTATTTACTGTTATTATTGGTGCTTAATTATTAATAATTGTTCTATATATATATATACTGTATACTGTATAATAAAAACAGTTTTACTGCTTTGTCAGTTTTGTCCAAAGAGTTCTTTCTATGAGCAGCAGCTCAGGTGAACTCCAAATAAAAATATGTCTCAAACATGAACAGATTATGTTTTATATGCTCAATCGAATGTTATGAAATGGAATATCTGACCCATTGTGTTCTTATATCTTATCTTATTTTCTTTGTGTCATGCATTAGTCTAGTTATGGTTGTATGTGTGTTTATTTGAGTGTACCTGAACATGTATACTGTTTGCATTTAGCCTGAGCCTTGTCAGTGGCAATGCAAAGTCCCAGTGCCGGTTGACTGGTTCTCAGGCCTGGCCAGTTTACATAACTGAAGCAGAATGCTGCCTCTCTCGGCTAACGTTCACTCTTTATGAACCTCCACAAGGCAGCCACCTGTCTGTATTGACACGGGCAATCAACACTGCTCTCTGTACATTCACATTAGAATTACCCAGTAAAAAAAAAAAAAAATCTGTCTGACAAGGCTTTTAAAATAAATAAATAAAGTGACTCCAAAGAAGAAAGCATCGTACCAAGTTTTTTTTTTTTAATAACACCTCTCAGTGGAGTTGTTATTCTACAGCATATTTTGTTTTGGGGACTATATGAAGGTTCTAACTCATCTCTTGTAATATTGTCTTCATTGAAGGTATTTTTATTTATTATGTTCCTAAAGTGCCCACTTTAATGCTATTAACACTTTAACTAGCATGCATATTACTAGCATATTGGTTGTTTATTAAAGCACATATTAATGACTTATGCTGTATGATCATACACTCTAAAAAATGCTGGGTTGTTTCAACCCAACTTTGGGTCAAATATGGACTAACCCAAAGTTGGGTTGAAACAACCCAGCATTTTTTAGAGTGTATTTTAAATCCCTTAATACCCCATACCTAAACTTAACAACTACCATACTAACTATTAATAAGCAGCAAATTAAGTTTCTTGGCTTAAAGTGTGACTGAAATATTTGCTCAAAATTTTAAAAGATGGTAATTAAACAGCCTGAATGGTTACAATGCACATCAGTTTCATGGCTTTGCGTTGGCTCCATGTGTCTGATAGTATACATCGGCCACCAAGGTACTTTTCCAATGTTTCTGTAGACACATATAGAGTTCTGTTGGCTCAAAAGCTCATTTTCTTTCCCCCTGCCTGCTTCTGAATGGGTTGCTCAATCCAGTTGTATTGTGAGTGTGAAGGTTCAATGTTCTCCATGGAATGTTCTCTCTCATTAGTGAAACTGGTTGTCTAGGAGGACAGATGTGGCCATACCTCGCTGGGACTTGACGATGAAAAAGAGTTCCACAACCTTGAGATTTATTTCATTTGTTTATATGCCTTTCATGGATATTGTGTAAAATGACAGAGTGGTGATAGAAATTATCTCAAATGGCCTTGGAAACCATAGCATGGGTTTTTCGAATGTAATCCAGATGTATGTGTGTCCGTCTTTTGCTGAGTTCATGCTTGATGTCTAGTGTTCTGAACAGCCAAAGCTCTGCATCTCTCATGAATGTCATTCAGCGTCTAATCTTTCAGCTCCTGCAGATTTAGTTAAGTGTTGGCAGGATTTTGGCTGTTTAACAGGTTGAACCTTTTAATATAACAAACACGGTTTTGAAATCTTATTAAAACATATTGAGCTTAACAAATAAAATATTAAGGAAGAGAAGATCTCAACTGATCTACATCTATCCATCTATCCATCTATCTATCTATCTATCTATCTATCATCAATTCTTTAAAAGTGAAAGAGAGAGAGAGCTAGTGGATGGTTGTCATTTGGGGATGCCTGACAAAGACAGGGAGAAAAAAAAATTGCATGGTATGCAGTTCTTTTCCAGTGCCACCTGCATGTCTGTTACTGCAGGATTTGTATGTCCTCAATCACTGACACTACTGGATTACCTGTTCTTAAAGCAAAGAGCCAACGCAAGCCACATCTTGCGCACAAGTATTCAAGCTCTCACACACTTGATTTTCTTTGCTTTGTGGGATGGATTTACCCTATTATTACTGGCAGTAGTCTGATTATGATTTCATGATATACTAATTTCCTGCTCTTTAAACACTGATTAACCACTCTCAAATGCTTAGTGTTCATTTTTCTTTTACTTAAAACTAAAACCTTGTTTTGGAGGAGCTAACGCTCAAAACTAGTTAGAGCAGCAAACAATAAAAGCACAAAAATGCTTTTTCTCTGTGGATCAGATCCAACTACGATTCCCTACTTTGGTTTATAGACTTTTGGTTCAAAGGTCGGGTGAAAAGGTGAGTTATTGTCCTAGAGAGACAGACTCACCCTGGATAGGGAAGCACTTTGACAATCAGACTAATCTCTATCAATAAACAACTCCCATTGCCTTGGGTTACACTACAGCAGGTGCATTCTGGGTTTAGACTTGTATGCATGATCTGTCTAAGGGACTTTCTTGAAACACAGTCTTATATTGCACCTATATTGCACCTAAAATGTACCAAATTACACCTTACTTAGGTGTTATTTGCCACTTTTAAGAGCTGTGTCAAAGGAAGACTACACTTTATTTTCTATTTCCTTTCAAAAACTTGCTTTTCTGTGATTTTGGCTTAAAATCATCATATAAAGGCAAATATCCAAGCCCTGTCATTTTTACTCTTTCTATTTGGTTCACAGAATTCATAGGTAACTAAACACGTCACTTTGTGATACGATCAAAACATGTTATGTTTGACTGAAAACCAAAAAACCTAGTCCACATTTTTTTTTAACCTGTAAACACATCAGTAAATCGGTCAACCTTTTTTTTTGTTCTTGTCATGCTTATTTGTGGCTTCCCCATGCCATGTCAAAGTATATGTGTATGTGTGTGTGGCTTTATTTGCATATACTAGTATATTTGCACAACAAATGGTGCCCTCACTGAGCTGTTTTGCATGGTGTGTGCCTGCTTCTTTAGCTGACACTGAGGGTGAACGGCTGCTTTGTTTTTTCTGAAGCTGCACCCAAATATGTGTCCACCTGTCACTCATCCCCACTGCATTTCTGTCAATCATATTCTGTTTTATTACACTGAGTAGGCTATATATTAAATGTGAAATTAAGGTAAAGTAGTTTAACACCCAGTTTTTAAGAGCAATAAATTTGTATACTATGGAGAATATATTTTATATTTTCTTTAAATATAATACACACACACACACACACACACACACAGAGTGTGACAGAGTACGGTCAGTAAGATTTTTTAAAGAAATTAATACATTTATTCAGCATGCATTAAATGAATCAAGTGACCAAAGATACATTTACATTGTTACAAAATAATTATATTTCTAATGTTATTTTAGCCTTCTATTTATCAAAGAATCCTGAAAAAAAGGAATCATGTTTCAACAAAAATTCAACTACAATAATAAGAAGAAATGTTACTTGAGCTCCAATTAGCATATTAGAATGATTTCTGAAGGATCATGTGACACTGAAGACTGGAGTAATGGCTGCTGAAAGTTAAGCTTTGCCATCACAGGAATAAATTGCATTTAAAATGGTAGCACTTTAGTATAGGGACCAATCCTCACTATTAACTAGTTGCTTATTATCATGTCTATAATTTACATATTGCTTGTTTATTAGTACTTACAAAGCATTTATTCTACATGTACTTATTCTACATCCCTTATCCTATACCCAACACCTAAACTTACTGTAACAACTACCTTACTAATAATAAGCAACAAATTGGGAGTAGTTAATGGTTTGTTAATAACGAGAATTGGAGCTTAAAATAAAGTGTGACTAAAACTGATACAAATGAAAAACAGTTATTTTACTGTATTTTTTTAACATTTATCAAATAAATGCAGTGAGCATAGCAGACTTCTTTAATCACATATGACTCCAAATGTTACTACATGTGTACACACACACACACACACACACACACACACTTTTCACTTAATAATAGTTCAAATAGCTATTCAAAAATATATAGTGGCATCACATTTTACTACATGTTGAGAAAATTGATATATAATTGTATAATTATATATATACAGGTATATATATTCAAATGTTTTTATATATTTGTTAATTTATACCTCCATGAAATGTGTACAATTATAATTCATGTAATTTTATTACGTTATTGTGTGTGGAATATTGGGGGGAAATTCTCTCCACTTTTTGCTATCTGGCCCCTTATCTAAATTCCTTCTCAGATCCTGACTGACTGGAGACATGACACAGATTTGGACATTAGGTCATAAAATAGGCTCCAGGCCCACTTTGAGAGCATTGGTGCAGACAGGAACACTTTACCAGACACAATATTAAGAGAGCTTTCTCCATCTTGCACCCACACACATTCTTACTGCCACTTCTGGCCTTCACCCTTATCGTTTTTTCCCCCTTCCAATTTAACTCTTACATGGCACTACTTGTGATTTACAGATAAACAGCTTTAGCTTTAGAAGTTTTATTTAGGAAGATGCAGGTTTTTAACAAACTGTAGTCTATAAACGATTGTTGGATTCGTGCATTGACACACTAACAGTCATGTTAGCACACCTGAGCTTGTTGCAGTCTGACCTGTCTTACCGCCTCATTTGTCATCTCCAATCACAAGCTCTTTTGAGCGGAGCTGAAAGACAAGGAATTATCAGCCCTTGCTTGGTGATGAGAGCTCAGCCTGCTGCTCAAAAGAGAAAGTATGTGAGAACACCAGCAAGTTAAACATGTAAGAACACAGGCAAACACACTCTTCTCTGTCAGTCCTCTGCAACATCCAAAGAGTGACTCATGCTGTTTGCATCAAATATTTCTGACATTTAGGCAATGATTAGCAATGCAATCTGATGACCTATTTGTATTTATTTATTTAATGTATGTCACAAGACTGATTTGATGTCTTTGATTATGTCTCTCTGTATAGGAGAGATTTAAGATAATGCAGAATTGTTATTACAGGAATAAGACAATATATATATTCTATTTTGTCAGTTACCAGTGATAACCAAAAACCATTTTTTGTGAGTGCGGCCTTAGTACACTAAGCCATTTTGTATGTCTCCCTTATAAGACACGCCCAAGTAATGTTTTGCAGTCTCTACTAACGAGCTGATGAGATGAATCAGGTGTGTTAGATAAGGGATACATACAAAATGTGCAGGGCTAGGGGTCCTCCAGGACAGGTTTGAGAACCACTGCACTAAGTCATATTCAAAATTTTGATTTAAGCTCAAATGACAGATGCTTTGCCAAATAGCAATGGCGCAAATCACAACTTCAGAGATCTTTTATGTTATCCGAGGTGTAAAAATATTGGTAGCACTTAAGGTTCTATTTGCTAACATAAGCTTACTACATTAGTAAGAATGAAAAAAATACAGTATATGCATTGTATACTTTCATTACGAACAATGGAAAAGACTTCTAAAGCATTTATTAATCAGTTAATTTCAACATTTACTAATATTACTAATATTAGATTAGACTGCCACAGGCTAGATTAATGAGAGATTCTGCATCATATTAAGATGAATATTTTAGGATAACTATGTACTGTATATGATATATTGTATGTATTAATATAAATAAACAAATAGGCATATACATGGCACATTAACATTCAGACAATAATGACCACTGTCTCAGGCCACACTGAATAAATGATCACTTGTCTGAAAAAATCTGTCTTTCCTTCATAAGGGTGATACCTGACCTTCATGTTTCATGTTGAGGTCCTGATCATCCTGTCAGGTTTTGTTGCGTGATAATGTTTGATTGTATTCTATTACACACATATACATGACCAATTTCGGACATGAAATACAAATAGATTTACAAATATGTACTTTCAGACACAGTATCTGCAAGGCACACTGTTAGTCTTTGGTGTGTTTGCCGACACGCAGTAAGTCTGGGAACAGGGTAAATGTTTGCATTGTGGCTGTGAAAGAGTGAAGCTTGCTGGTTGGCTTGTGTTCATGGAGGGGTGGGGTAGAGCATAGGGTGGATATGATATGCCTCGCTGACTGTAAGTACAGTTGTAGGATGAAGTGACACATCCCTGGCGTGCCAGTGTCTGGGCGGGCCATGTGGGGGTGGAGGTGGAGAGTATCGGTGGCTGAGAAGCAGTTAAAAGCGTTTGGTCAATGCTATTAATATCTTCAAATCCCAGTGAATGGGTGCCAAAATTGCAAAACCCCAAAGATAACAACATGGAAATCACCACAGTTTGTTATTTATATTCTTTCAATCTAGTATCATCATTATATTATAGTAACTGAAATTATATGAAGTAATAATATTTCCAAAACAACTTAACTGTTTAAAAACTGTAATGTTTTTAGTAGTAGAAATGGACAAAGTGTTCCTTCTGTAAATAATTATCAGTAAGAAACAATTAGTTTATTTTGATAACACAGACTGCTCCAGCATGTTCCACTTTCCATGTGGTACTTTATCAAAAATAGACCTATCTGATGTTGATGGTGTCAAATGATAACCTGAAATATGTCATTTTGACCTCTGACCTCTAATTGGAACAGAAAGAAAAACTTGCTAAAAATTCAAAATCTCATACAAATATTCAAGAAAGTTGAATGCTCCCATGGGCAATTACACATCAGTGAAATTTGTTCAGAATTTGATGTCGCTAATTTAGATTTTTTAGTTAAACAAAGAAAAATATTCAGTCTGTGTAGTGGCAGCATCACCTACTGGTTTGTCAAACAAAATACACACACTCCACATAGCACCATTAAAACTGTCATTGTTTTTTTATTGTAGTTGCACTATATTTCATTCTCAGTACAAGCCTAACAATTCAGATGAGTCACTGAAAATTCATGCTGGAGTTGATATGCAGTGCTTTCTGACTAAACACTTCCCCAGCACTTTAATAAATATCCAGTGTCTATTTTATATCTAGTGGTAAATGCTTTAACACTGATCCAAAAGTAACACATGGTACATGACCATACACAAATAGGAAATAAAACACAAAAAATTACTGTACAGACCTCACTGAGGATAAACAACAATTGAAAAAATATTGGAATGTCCTGCCAATACAAGATATGCTTATTTTATTTTTTTTAAATATAAAGGGGATCTTAGATTTGAAAATAATAAATACATCAACTAAACACACTTAAATCTTTTAAGAACACATTATCTTATTCTGTCTGTGGAAATATTAGGCCAAATTATACATCATTTACAGTCAGAAATTAATCCTTGCCTTAAATCAGACATCACATGACACGTGTAATTTTTGTGATGTTAAAATATTTCCAGTTTAATATGGCGAGGTGCAACAACCATGTGTCAATCAGATCCTCAAAGAGTTTAAAAAATGTTGCTCTGTGGCACTTTCAAATTCTGGCCGGGATTGTCTGTGTTTGAAAAACCTGTTTTTGAAGTAATTTCTTTACAGTTTTGTTTGTTGTGATTACTAGCACAAAAACTACACACTTCACCTTTACAAAAGGAAAAGAAAAATATATGAAAAATGTATGATATGCAGTTTTATGGGTTCAGATAACATACTCAGGCATATAGTAACACACACACACAAAATAATTTTGGGTTGCCTTTTAGTGACCAGTTTACCATCTATGGAATGTGATATGAAAGCTTGAAAATGCCCACTGGATTCATGGACCATATAGAATGTTACATGACAGATAAATGACACACTGTAACACAACAAATAAATGATTTGCTTAACTTTCCTTGTCTCAATTTTTTTATTTGTTGCTAAATATTAATCTATTTAAATAGTCAAATCTACCACCACTTAAAGGCTAAAATTTATTTTAGGACATTAAAGAAACATTGGAACATTTCACACTATGAACAGGAAATATGTATTTTGATTTGCAACTATTGCAATTTCAAAGAAAAAAATCCTTCAAATGTTTAATACTTCACATCACCTTGATCATTATTCTTCAAATAACTTTTCATAAATACATTATGCTAAGAACTTAAAAAACAAAATACATTTTCTTATTTTATTGCAGATATTTTTTAAAAAGGGTTTGGATAAAGAGACCAATTCAAGGCTCGCAAATGGAAACAGGCAAAAATGAACATAATGACATAATACAGGAGGAATAGCAGCAGGCAATGCAGAGGTCAGATCAACCTCAAGAAAATTAAAGAAATTAATACAACAAAGTGGTGGCATTCCAAGTCAGGAATAATATTTACGAAAGAGAACTCAAATTATTCTGTTGCTTATTTCCTATGCGCAAATACCACAGAGCTGTTTGTTTGTTTTGGTTATTTTCTCTTCTTGCAGAAGAAGTGGTTTGATTGGTTGGGTCATGATTAGGGTAAATGCATAAGACTTAGTGGGGTAAAGCTACCAGGATATCTACATAGTTGACAGGGAAGAAGCCAGACTGCCCATTGACCCCTCCTTCATACCAGTTGTCATCAATCTTGCTGCTTAAGGTGATGATGTCACCTTCCTTGAAGCCTAGCTCACCCTCATTTTCAGGGTCGAAATCATAAAGTGCCCGACAGCAAGGCTGGTCCATTGGAGCTGAAGCAGGACAAAAAAGGATTCTTTACAGGACAGAAAAAAAAACAAAATCTTCTATTTCATAGATTTAATTATATTATTGGCTAACCTGGTGACCTGGAAGGGCCACTGTGCCCAATGTTCCCATTGTGGTTCTCACTGAAATCGATAGAAGTGCGAGGTTTGGGGACATACTCTCTTCTTGGCTTATTAGAAGCCTCTCTTATTCTGCCAAAAAAAATAATAATTATCACAAAATTAACATTTAATAATATTTTCAATCACAAAATAACATTTAAAAATTAACAATTAATCACTCATGCCACCAAAACACATAAAATAAGTCATTTTTATTTAAGAAATGTTCCACCTTCTGAGCAAGCCTAAATGCAAAGCATGTTTTTTGTGTATTTTCATAGTCAGACTTTCATCAGTTGCCACTACAGGCAACTTAAGTGCTTTACCAAACCATACCTATCGAGAACAGTTGGGGTCATTCACACAGGATGTTTTCGTGTTCAAATACAGATGGTGTGCAACAGAATGGAACTGAATGGGGTCTCTAGATGTGCTGAACTATTTTTAACTTCACACAGTGTCTGAAAAATGTGACATTCTTGATGTGAGATGTGATGCAATACAGCGAGATGCACCGCAACACCCAGGTGCAGGTGGGATACAAAAATGCATCCTGTGTGAAGGCTACCTCTGACAGATTGACAAACTCCAAAACCGACTGCTGTGAACTGTAGGCTTATGAATTAAATGCAATTTAAATAAAACAAACACTTACAAAGTCACTTTTTTTCTAATGACTATATTCAGTGCTTTCGTCTGCCTCAAAGATTTGACATTCTTGAATTGTATTCATTTGAAGGTTTTTCTCAGCAAAGTGTTTGGCCTATGTGCGATTAATTACAAATATTTTATCACATACTGTATCTTATCATGCAATTCATTTGATTACATTTTTCTAATTGATTGCAAAATCTAATAAAACGCTTCAAAGTACAGTCAATCAAAAAATACAATTTAACATTATTACTAGGGTTGTGGCTTTTTTTAAACAATTATTTGCACATTAGTATGGTTTGTGAGTTAAAACAGTGAGTACCACTGATTGTGCCACTGTACCTAATCTTCAGACCAAGTCTGCAAAACTGCAAACACATTAACTGCTTTAGTTAACTGTAAAACAAGCCTTATCAAAAAAAACAAAACAAACAAAAAAACAGTTCTCTACAGTTTTAAAACTCTATCATTTAAAACTAAGAGCTCTCGTGTTTCATTTGGAAACAGTGCCATTCAAAATGCCACGCCAATTTACCAATTACAATTAGCGCTCATGTGTACAAACACTTACAGCTAATTTGTGCACTTAGAAATCATTTCTGTTTACAGTGTAAATACATACTGAATAAACATACATAAAGTACAGTGTAAGCAAAATTATGTGCGCTACACCACCCTGAACATGCAAAAGAAGATTGCAGTGTTTAACATTTGTCACATCTATGTGTAGTTGGAGTGTTTAAGAGCTAATCATTTAGCAGTTTTTGTTATGGGGCAAAACACCATTTTAAAGGGATAGTTAACCCAAAAATGAAAATTTGATGTTTATCTGCTTACCCCCAGGGCATCCAAGATGTAGGTGACTTTGTTTCTTCAGTAGAACACAAACGAAGATTTTTAACACAAACCGTTGCAGTCTGTCAGTCTTATAATGGAGGTGAATAGGAATCACGGCTTTGAGAGTAAAAAAAAACCATACACAAACAAAACCAAATTAAACCCTGCGGCTCGTGACGATACATTGATGTGTAAAGACACAAAACGATTGGCATCCTGAGCAGCGGCGCGTCCTCCTGAGCGCGTTCTCAACAGCAGGCGCGCGAGGAGTCTTCTTCTTCTTCTTGCTTTACGGCGGATCGCAGACTTATAAGTGCTGTTCAGTTTCTTGCAAAGACCGATAGTTTTGTGTCTTTACAAATCAATCTATCATCACGAGCCGCAGGGTTTAATTTGGTTTTGTTTGTGTATTTTTTTTTTTTTACTCTCAAAGCCTTGATTCCCATTCACCTCCATTATAAGACTGACAGACTGCAACGGTTTGTGTTAAAAATCTTCGTTTGTGTTCTACTGAAGAAACAAAGTCACCTACATCTTGGATGCCCTGGGGGAAGCAGATCAACATCAAATGGTCATTTTTGGGTGAACTATCCCTTTAAGGACTCATAATTTCAGAAATCATATGTATGCAATTGTCATAAACTGTTTGTACAAGTAATAACATAAAACGAATAGTAAAATGAATTGTCATAAACATACTTTTAACTTTTTAAGAACGGATCCCTGTAATTGCATGTTTTATTGTGAGAAGGGAGATCTTCCATTCAAACATTAAACTAGATTTAGGATTTATTCCAGAATACAGACCTGTCCTCTAACTTGCTGGACAGCTGCTGAAGGATCTCTGTGGCCTGTCTGTGGTAGTTCACCTGAGCTTGGACCAGAGCAGAAATCTGACTCACTTGTTCAATCTGCAGAAACACAGTTAGAACATCAACAGCTATTACGCATGAAAGCAAATAATGCCTTACTGATTGTATATCAAGGTCAATACTAACAAACAATGGCTACATTTACATGCACCCTTATAATGCAGTAAAGGCAGCACTGAAAAATTGCAAGCTTGTGTAAACACTGTGATGATGATTACATTCATATTTAGAGTAACCATGAATCACAGTAAATATGTTGAGTATTGCGTTTTTAATCTGACTATACGCTCATGCATGGGTTCGAAAACATGCTGGAACAGAAGAAGCTACACTTTATTGGCATCATGCACATTGATGTTCAGAAATGTGCCTGAAGTGTGTCCATTCTAGTGTTTCCGACCATCAATAAGACACATGATGTCCATGTTGTGTAAAGCTATAAGCATGAACTCAGTTTCCTGAGTTCCCCAGAAGTGTGGCTTCTGCAAAATGAGGGAGACCGTGTACCCTAGAACTGGCGAACAGGTCCGTGAACGCAGGAATGCTTGAAGGCTGCCTATTTTAAAGCAAAAACATCACACCTCTTAGCAAATAATCGAAATAATGGCAAGTATCATGTAAATGGGACTAAAAATGTTTGCCCATGTCATATAAACTTAATTCTTACTTTGATTACTGGTGGTAAACAGACTGTTAACCATGTAGACATAGCCATTGTGTAAGATGAACTGATCAATGAAAACAAGTGAATCCTGTGACTTATTGTGGGTTATTACTTCAGAATAAAAGGAAAGGTGTAGTGGGAAGACTCACTGGACATTGGGACAGATGAAAGTAAAATGAAACTCTACAGAAGCATGAAATGGATTGTGAACAAGGGCAAGCACCGGTCAGGTCACAGATCTTACATCACTCTCCAGAAGGTTAAACATGCTTTGTTCGGCAACCTCCTTTGAGTCATCAAACTTCTCCAAGGCCTGTTTGATCTCATCTTCTGTGACTTTTCCTTGCCTTTTCTTCTTATAGTCAAAGTCCAACCGTCGCCCTTCCAACTTCTTCAGGTGATGCTGTCATAATAGAAAAAGATGCAATGCTCAGTTACTGACCTCTAGTGACACATTCAGTTATACTGTCTCCATCAACAGCTGTGACAATAAAGTATGATCAAACACCCTATGACTTCTTCAAAGCCATTTCAAATACTGATAAATATTCTCACTGTAATGTAATAATCACAAGAACATTTAAATCTCACAGGCTATCTAAAAACTGTAGCCTCAACTGAAGTTTATCCAAAATCATTAACTAAATATCAGTGACTTACATGGGAGAATCATTTGTATTTAAAGAGGTCATGCATACATTTTTATTGTTTATATTCACTTCAAATATGTGTCCAGGGTCGGACCACAAAATCAGTCATAAGGGTCCATTTTTGAAATTGAGATTTATACATCATCTGAAAGCTGAATGAACAAGATTTCCATTAATATATGGTTTGTTAGAATAGGACAATATTTGTTCGAGATACAACTATTTGAAAATCTGGAATCTGAGGGTGCAAAAAAATCCAAATACTCAGAAAATTGCCTTTAAAGTTGTCCAAATGAAGTTCTTAGCAATGCATATTACTAATCAAAAATTTATTTTTTTGTATATATTTACGGTAAGGAATTTACAAAATATCTTCATGGAACATGATTTTTACTTAATATCCTAATGATTTGTGGCATAAAAGAAAAATCGATAATTTTGACCCATACAATGTTCTTTTGGCTATTGCTAAAAATATACCCCAGCGACTTAAGACTGGTTTTGTGGTCCAGGGTCACATATTGTTAGTATAGTCACTAAAATCTAAATACAGTTATGACTGATGACCATTTGTGTCTCCTTTTTTCTGACCTTAGAATTAAATGAGAGATTTTTGTTGATGTGTGTGAAATGAGATTTAGCCCTTTTTACTCTCAAGCTGCTTCCAGTATATTTTATAACAGCCCCAGCCATCTGTCATCCAACAACCTCTTTGTGTCAAGTTCATGAAACAATCCACACTGCCACTGAAACTGTTAAGGTTGAAATGAAATGATCAGTGACACTGCAACTACTTTCCAGGAGTGATAATTGCCACAATTAATGATATGGTATGCCTTGGTATGCCAATGACTTAATTTGAATGCAGTTCAGTGCTATTTCAGAGCTTTTAAGAGTCAGGTTAGACTGGATTGTGAAAGGTTAGTGAATAAAACAGATTTTTACACTGAAATATCGCATGCAAAAGGAACACAACTGTGAGTTTTCTGTTAAGAGGTCATAAGACAAAATGTTGGAGGGGTAAACATTGCAATAATTTCTTATATCTCACCTGGATTTCTTTTAAGTCTTTATCATACATATTCTGCAAGGGATCAATAAAGTTTTGCTTGACCTCCATGTCTAGAGCATCTTTAACTTCACCTAGCTCTCGCATGGCTTCTCCAACATCGATCAGAGCCAGACCTGTAAAACACAAGTGTACATTATATCTCTCTCTATAATATAGCTGTATCATTTAAGGGCAAATCAGTGAGAATCCAATGCACTGAATGAAGTAGTTTTTAGTTTATTCATATACTAACACAAAACTAATAGATCTGGTTATGGTAATGATAGATTACTTGATTTTAAGTTGGTTTTAAATTTTTCAGCAATCACAGACATTTCTTAAAACAACTTCTTCTTCAAAACACTTAGTGCTGGTCAGTTTTTAACAAACCCTCTTTTTATTCTCCAGAACATACAGTCAAATGGTTTTCAAACATGACAAATTTATTTTTATACAACTGCACTTATAAATGCTTCCAGTATGTTCATATTTGACTGCTGTTATCACAATTCTTTCCTGTTAATTTCCACATTATTAGACATCTGCATATGCTGCATACAGTTTGTCACTACGCACCAGTCAGTGAATACTTTATTTGCATATCCTCAAGCTTTGTGTGATGATGATAAAAAAAAAACGCAATGAGTTTTTGAATGGCAAAACCTTTTGTAATTTAATCTGAATAATCTACCAATTAAATGTCATTTAATTGCATGCAATGTAAGAATGTAGGCAGATTATTTTATTTTAATGGGAGATTGAGAGCAAGCATCTAGTTTGGTTGAGCTGCTTTGTTAAGCTGCTCTTTACATGCGTGCTATAACTGATCTCTTGCATCATAGACAGCTTCATTTATTATAAATGAGAGTATTCTGATGTATCGTGCTGCATTGTCCATGTGGTGCAGCCACAAAAACAGCAACTACATTGTCAAAACAGTCTGGATTGTGGTTGTGGGTCATTGATAACCTTGTCATGGGCCAGATTTTGCCTGCTGGCAGGATGTTAAGCATCCCTGCCATACAGTCATTTCAGCCAACCACATTCCTAAAATGGTTCAGTTGTAGCGAGACATCAATCAGACACAACCAACCAACAAATGAAGCTGTATCATAATTAATAATGGGAAACAGGTTATGTAAAAGGCAGCAGTGCCTGATTCTGTGAGTGAGCGAGCACATTACTACTTATCGCAGTTGAAACCAAAGAGCACCTCTTTATCTTAATGTGGTCTAATTGCTGTTCTGATCAATTATAGTGGGAATGACAGATACATTGTATGTGCAACGACTCACAATAAGCCCACAGAGATAACTTGCCAATCCATCTTGACGGATGATAATGAACAACTTAAACTCTTGTACTCTGACCAGTGAGAGGACAGTATTACTCACATGTGACTTGCATAAACATTTTGGTACAATTTAGGAAATGCTGCTGTGTGAAAGCAAACTGAACCAAGAAGAATACTTGTAACAATTTAAGTACCAAACGATCTACAGGTCTGAAAAGAGCCTTATTGACTGACCTGGTTGTGCCTTGTTTTGAGTGGTGTTGAGATGGCTTAAACATTTAAATATTAACACGTTATTTTCCTTATTATTAGTGAATTCTGCTAGCTGATGGATTTTTGCTCGTTACACATTAACATAAAGACTGAGTTTATTGTTTAATCTAGTTTGCAAACTAAGTAACCATTACATCAATAGAGGTTGTTGATAAAAATTATTTTGGAATAAGGCAGTTTACATTGTGTATGTTAATACTGCGCTTTATGTGGAAGAGTTGCCCACAAGGTTAAAAGCTCCGACATTGTGTATGTTCATAGCAAAGCAAGCATTACCAAAGCTGGATTCCTCCCCGAGTTCCCTGCCAAACTTTTGCATGGACTCTCCCAGGATGACTTCAGTCTGTGTGTAGCCAGTACCTTTATCTCCACCACGGATTTTAGACATGGAGCTCATCATACTCATTTTGGCACGAGTAGCTGAATAAACAAGCAAACAAAACAAAAAAAAAAGCACAAAAACATTAATGTGATGTACATTAGTGAGATTTTCTTTTTTTTAAGCTAGGGATATACTGTATATACTATTACAAATTATTATTCACATTCACCTGGATTGGGCTGTAGGTACTCCGTTGTCTTGGTCATAATGTCCAACACCGCCCTTGTGGTGGCGTCAACTTTCTATGTTACGGTAAAGATGAAAAGATACAAAAATAGAAAAGAATGAATGTTATTATTTATATTTATTTTAATGCCATGTCACCAGCAAGGATATCTTCATAGGGAAAACAATAAATAACAAAAGTCAAACAATGAAAAAAAAGCTATATAAAGACATTTAAGGTTAATACTAGACAAAAATAACATTCATTCTTATTACCTGAATGTAAGAAAGAATTATACATTGCACATATGGCAAAAGCAGTGTCTGACATTACACAAACAGTTTCATGAATGGGGCCAATGTCAAGTTATTTTTACTCCTATCTGCATACCTTCTAATCATAATTAAGTGCTCTAGAAAGGAAATTCATTAACTGCAAGTGCTCACTAACACAGATTTAGACAGATTTGTGAACAATATTTGAGAGAAATAGGCCTTTTGTGTACATAGAAAAAGTCTTAGATCTTTGAGTTCAGCTCATGAAAAATGGGGGCAAAAACAAAAGTGTTGCGTTTATAATTTTGTTCAGTGTATATTTATATATCTTATATATCTTTTGTTGCCTACAGACCCCAGTAGTTGCTCACTTCTCCATTTTGTCATCCATCTATCCATTCCATTGTTTTTATCTTTATAAGAGACATATACATATATATACATTTATAAACACACAATTTATTCTCACTTAATTAGGCGGCGCTAGAATTTTATGTCAATAGATGACCTAATTACACCTTCCAAAATTAGAAACTTCTAATAAACAACCAAATGCTCATTGCTATGCTTCTTGAATGAGAATCATATCTCTCTAGCTGCAGGAGACTTACCTTTTCCATTTCCATGAAGTCTTCATCTAATTTAGTTCCCTCTGCCCCTCCGACCTTCTCACTAACTCTCTGCAAAATAAGACAGGACAGTTTTAGGTTTTGTAATTAATTCTGAATTTTGTCCAGAATAATACATTTTTGTAAATTCTTTTTCTTTTTCCTTCAAATTTTCCACGGACCCCTTAGCTTAAAAACATATACATAACATCCTGTCTCTGGACCACAAATTTAGCCCAAACACATTTTAAACTTGTACACTGATGCAATATGCTGCATCAAAACAAAAACAAAAACAAACAAACAAACAATAAATAAATAAATGAGAAAAATCTGAAACTGAGGTTTGAAATCTTTCAATCATATAAGGTCATTGTAGAATATCCAGGAGAATTTATTCATAAGAAACATCTTTCATTATTTGGAGTCTGCTTATGTCAGTTATCTAATACAGTGGATCCCAACACTTCCCCTGGACTACCCTTATGACTACACAAGGGACTGATTTTTATAATTTATTATAATTTCTGTTAGTGTCCACTAAACATTTCTACCTGTAAACCTAAAGAAATTGTATTGTTCACAATTCTGTAATTTGGAGTCAACAGTCAATATTCAAGTCAACTGGTTATGGGTCTAGATCAAATCCAAAGTTAAGACTCAACTTAAAGTCTCAGACTCAAGTTTCCATCTCTGCAATAAAACATATTTTAAGGCAGAAAAGAAACTGAGCTCTAACGGAACAATATAGTACTTAGAAGGTGGTATGTACTGGTTGCCAGCAATATGAGCTACCATTAATACAGATCAAAACACTATTTTGTGTACGGGGCACTACATGTGATTAATGTAGTAAATGCTAAAAATAGCACCTCAGCAGAAAAGCTAATTTGACACATTAGTAATCCACTAATCCAATTTGATGCTAAAAATAAACAATATTTAATTATATCTAGATGTATCTTTTAATTAAGTCAGTTATTTAATACTTCTGCTGTACTTTGCTATTGGAAATAAAACCATTATCAATGCAGTACAAACATTTTCTTTCTGAAGACGTTGTACTTCTACAAATACACCAAGTTAAAGACTTGCCGTGTCTGCCAAAGGTTTGTCTGTGCCACAGGCTTTACTCAAAGTTACAAACTTAATCAGAACACCTTCTTGCTCAAGATTGAGCTGTCACTGTGTTAAGAAGATTGAGGGCAAAGATACTAAGACATCCCAAGGGACTGGAAGAACGTGGCTGCCAAGTATTATATGGTGAGAATAACTCAAAATTAGCCAATTTCATACAGAGACTCCAATTTAGGAATATCTTCAATACCAATGAGATACTACACGTCTTATTGTAATAAAAATACTTAGTATTGCAAAGAATCATACAAATGAGGGGATTCTGATAAAGTTAACTATATAGAATGAGAGAGAGAAAAAAAAGAGTCAAACATGCTTAAAAGGCAAGACTCTGACTGCTTTCATTAAGTCTGGTTTGCTGAAGTTGATGTCTTAAGGTAGGTTTTGAAATGCTTTCATTGACTGTGAGCTACTTTTAACTTGACATGTAATAAAAATGATGTAAATGTGGACATATAGTAGATTAACAATTACATTAACTGGCCTACAGAGTAATAGCTCTCATAAAAATTACATCAACAATAGTATAACAAACTTAATTACGTAAATTAAAGTGAAGTACATTAAATATTATGTATATTGCACTATTAAAAACACCTTAAAAGCAATTTCCTACAATTCAAAGAAATGAACAGTTCACTTTAACTACAGCCAACTAACACATTATGAATTACAAACAAATTAAATCAGACTGATTCAGCAATGAACTTCACTTTAATATAAAAGATGATCTTTCATTTGGGTGAATTTATCAATAATTACCTGTCGAGGTCTGGCAGTTCATGAATGAATGAATGCATTTTCAATGGAAAGCATAGCGAGGGTGTTTAATCTCTGTTGACCCAAGACATTTCATTAAAAAAAGAAATTAACATAAATCAAAATACAGATGGATGACAGCACCATACCAGTCCCTTATTTAAAATTATTACTGGCCTACATTTCATAATTCATCATTAATCCTAGTCTGGTACTGTTCAGGGAATGAAAATTAATATTGATTAAGCAGGTTTATTTGATAAATGCTGATTACCATGTATATACAGAAATACTCCAGTAGCTGTACACTTTACTTAGCTACTAAACATCCTTTTCGAAATAAAATCTTAATCAGAATATGGACCTTAATTGGAATTACAATTAAATTGGAATTGAATTGGAATTACAACAAATAAAAACGGATCACAGACTAAATGTTTTCACCTTTGCTTTGTTGATCTTCATTTTTGAATAGTCTACTGAAGCAATTTCCTTTGGGTTCTATGAAACAAACTTAATTTGCATATATTATTTGTATATTTTATTTGTAATTAGATTCATGCCACATTTCAAAGAAGTATCCTGCGCTAGCATAATGTAAGATTTAAATCATCCTTCAGCAAACAATGATGAACATATACAGGTTTATATACCCAAGGAGGCAACACACACACACACACAGTCTGGTCAGCTATCCTTGTGGGGACATCCCATAGGCGTAATGGTTTTTCTACTGTACAGACCGTATATTCTATTGCCCTACACCAACCCTACCCCTAAACCTACCCCTCACAGGAAACTTTCTGCATTTTTAGATTTTCAAAAAACTTCATTCTGTATGATTTATAAGCTTTTGTACCCGTGGGGACCTCAATTTAGGTCCCCACCGTGACACGAGTCCCTATGAGTCTGTGTGTAGTCAGGTTTAAGTCCCCACCAGGATATATAAACCAGTACACACACACACACACACACACACACACGCAGCTCAGGTCAATCATTCAAGAAGCCAAGAACACTGAAAAGAGGACATACGATCATAAACCCTTGAGATACACTGACAGTCGCTTAATCTCATCTGAAAAGAAAGGCTTTTACTCTGAGATTACTCCCGCATAACTTAAAAAAAAAAAGCTGTGAGTAATATTAGCTGGATGGGAAACAGTGACCTACCAGACATGTATCAAAATACATGGTCATAACTGTTTCAAAATACAATCTTAAAATAATATATTTTAATGATAGAACTATGCTATTAATTATCTTAAGGTGGTGTTTAATGATGCCACCCCTTAAGAAAAATTTGCATTTACTTTTAATTATAACACCCATATTTAGGCATGTGCAGTGCCAGTGTGATGATGCTATAAAGGGAATTAAAAAGAAACATTTTCTATTTTAGTAAGATAGCCCCCAACATATTTTCTTAAATGCCATTGATGTAAAATACAAAATCAACTATTCTATTTAAAATTGTGTGTTGACAATTTAGATGAATAATTGAATAACTGCTGTTACGTATCTTTAAAATATGGGGAAAATATATGTCAATTGAAACACTATGAGCTCAAATTGAATGGTTCAATCAATTAGCTTATGGGCTTTAAGTGAAGATGTCTGAAATGTATATGCAATTCATGGAATTATTTAATAATATAATAACCCCATGAATTATGCATACATATTTAAACAGTAATAAAACTATTTAAATGGAATGAAAGAAAGAATGTACTGCGTGTTAGCTTGCTTATTGTGGCCAAGGGCTTTATCAAGTCCACATACCATATTAACAAGGCACTATGCTTTTAATCATAGGTCAAGAGCTGTATCCAAACACATAAATTTGTGATGCTGTTTGCAAATACTTGTTGGAACTATGGTTTCAAGAAAACAGCAAATCATTAAACAGAAGTACATTAGGAACTTTGGACCATAGTTAGCTAACAATGCTTTTAGGAAACGCACCCCTTTGTTATTTGTTAGGAAAATTCTTAGAAATGTGGTTCCTTCTTATTTAAATGATAGATTTCAGAATGACCAAGTTATCAGTGGTACACTCCCCAATAACCATTTTATAACCCATTACAGTAAAAAGTGTAAATATCAAACAGGCCTTAATTAATATTTTATATGTTGACCTCATACAATTCAAATTGTCCTAACTTTAATATATTGTAATTTAGAATATACTCAGGTACAGAATATGTCTGTAGACTTTATTCAAAATCATTCCCATGCCTGTTTTATCTGTTGTGTGGCTACAGTACCACAGATTAACCTGAGATTGATCTCACAGACAAGTTCTTTAATCCAATTCTTGCAGTAAATACAGTCTAGAAGGAAGTGGCACTGAATGAAGTGAAGGAGAGAAGAATGTACATATACATATATAAAGGATTAAATTAGAGCTTGCCAAAGGTATTGTATCAACCTTGTTACCTGAAAGGAAGTGCTGTGCTACTGACTAGGTGGATGGCAGTCACATGAAACCCAATGTGACAGCAGCAAATGGAGAAGAGAGATTTCCACCCCCACCCTCCAGTCAGGCGGTCTTAAAATATTCCCGAGTCTGTGCCTCCTGGATTACAACCACCAAAGATTACCGATTTATAAATAGAACAGATAGATGGACAAATGAAGGAGGTTATGGGAGGATGTCCTCCCTTGATTTGTGCTTGCCTGCATGGCAGAGATGGATGCACATCCCTTGGGCTGGACAGACAGTTCCAGGAATGCAGCATCTCTCTCCTATTATTATGCGTGTTTGTGTGTAATTAAGGGCAGCTGAGAAAGCTCATGCATAAAGATGGATAGAGGAGATATGTGACGTTAATTCAGGGGAAATGGAGTTTATGTGATCTAAATGTTTAATAATAATAATAATAATAATGTATTATTTAATTGAATATTTTTTGTATCTTAAAAAAAGCTAAAGTAAATGTCATGAAACATATCACACTGGGATGAAACAAAGACAAGCAAGAGTTTAAAAATTGTGTAATGTCAAACATCAAATGCTTTGAATGTCAAGGTTTAAATGGGAATTTAAATTCACATATGAAAGAAAATTCCAGAACATTGTAGAAAAGAAAAGCAGGGGACAGCCTGTAAACAAGTGTCTGAGGACATGCGAGTCCTTGCTGGAATGCATATATGACTTAATGCTGAGGGAGACAGAGGAGCACAGAATCCAGGATGACACAGCAGTGATACAGCTCATTTTTGATGTGCATCATATTGTGAGATTCATATACATTCTAAGAGTAGCAAGAAGAGCACAGTATGGCATCAAACCTAATGTTCATAAAATACTAAGGACTTGTGCCCGTGTCAATCCAGTGTCATTTTGATGCTGTGGGAAATGGTACTGTGATGGTGATGTAATTTTTAAGCCTCACACAGCTCTTATGTAGCGGCAGGATGAGCCCCTGCACTGGCATGCGGTATCATCAGACTACAACTAAGTCATGATTGGTAGAATAGAACAGAATAGAATAGAGAACCACAAAAGGAAAATAAAAGCAAGGTTGGTAGAAAGTCATGGTTAGTCATCATTTACTCACCAGTTTCTTTCTTCTGTTGAACAGTTGCCAGTAGCCATTGCCTTCCATAGTATTTTTTCCACATACTATGGAAGTCAGGGCATAGCAACTGTTTGCTGAATTATTCAGAATATCTTCTTCAACAGAAGAAAGAAACTCACACAGTTTTGGAAAACTTGAGGGCGAGTAAATGAAAGAATTTTCATTTTTGGGTGAACTATCGTGCCTGAAATCTACAAAGACCTCAAAGAGAAAACCGGGGGCAGATGAGATTAGTGATATTTTCATTTGGAAGACAAACTAGTGTATTTCTATCCATTTACTGCATTAGACCACAAGTAGGGCTGTGCGATTTGGGGGAAAATATCAAATTGCGATTTTTTTGACAGATATTGCGATTGCGATTTTAAATTTGCAAAGTCAAGCTTCAGCTCAATATTGTCAATAATGTGCAGCACAGTATGGGTATCATTACCCTGAAAAAAAACAATAGAAACCATCACAGAAATTCTTATAGTTTCCATTAAACCATTACAAAATTCCTTTTTGTTTTGGGCATTATTCCAATAGGAATGCCATCTGCCAGATTACATCCCACCAATAGAATCCATCAAATAGACACCATTATAGTTTACATTAAAACCAAACAAATTCCCATTATAACCCTGAAATCCATTAAATTTGTTATTGTGTTTTGGGAGGGGTACTATTGTTTTTTTTTTCAGCAGGCAAGATTATAATGGTATAACTACTTTTAAATGGTGGGTGTTTACGCAGTTGGCTAGAGCAGTGCTGATTGGGGAGAACGGAGGTGCGCTCACTCTTGCCCAGGGCAAGTAAGACTGCAACTCAAGGCTGGCAGTCATGCATATGCTCTGAAACAGAGTAATATCGCGTCCACATCGCAGGCTCTGCGATTAGTAAATCGCAACGTCTCAAATAGCGATTTCGATTCGATTTCGATTAATCGCACAGCCCTAACCACAAGGCCTTAAAAATCTTCTCCAACCAGACAAAATCCAAAGAACTGAGCATCCATTAGGATCAGAATCTAATTTAGATATTTGCCACACAGATCAATTATTGCCAAAAAATACTATAAGCATATAGGGTGCTTGAAGTGACATGGCTTTAATGTGTCCAGAGTGTTACAGATAAATAGAAAATGGTCTAAACATGTACACATAGTGCTATTAAAATGCATTGGTACTGACAGTTCACAAACATCTATTAATTATAAGCTATTATTTTTAAGCATGACTGTCTGGAACATGTTCTTCTCTCTTTACTCTTAAAATATAATGATTCAGTCTAAAAAAATAGTTATTTAGCTTTAGATTTTACATTGGACATCAACAGCAATGCAACACAGTTCCAAAATGCTGATCATACAAAAGTAAACAAACACACTTAACATCAAACGCAGCAACAGGCCCAACAATATGCAGAATTATTCACATGTCATACTTTTGTTATGGTTTCTAAATGTTTCTGGAATTTTGATGGTTCCATGCTCTTGGCAGTCAAAAATACACTGCACAAAGCACATGGTGGTCAGCACAAACTAGTTTTTGTTTGTCCTCATTTCAAGTTAATCCAATGTGGTTTCATACTTCTTCTTTTTTTTTTTTTTAGCTTGCATGGTTTTGTTCATGGTTTTTGATCACAGTGGTATGACACAAAACCTGTACATTTACCTATTAGAAATTAAAACCTATGAAGAATCACAAACTATGGCTGTGTAGCCTAGTGTAGTATAAGAATAAATTGGTGGCGTTTCCAAGCATTCTAAGTCGCAGTGGTGCCTGCAGCAGTATGGCTGATGCTCTGTCCATATGTGATCTTGACTGACCTGAGAAACATTTTATTACAGTTATTATATACTGTATGCTTTTCTGTTGACTAAAATAGTGATGCCAATCTTTTGTGAATTAATCTTTTTTTGTCCATCCCTTCTTTTCAGTGAATTAGCCAAACAGGTTTTGAAAAATGGTCTGTATCGATTCACATTCATTTGGACCGCACTCTCACTGTATCACCTGAAGCACTTTCTCAGTCAGTACAACAAACAGTATCAATATACTTGGGAACACAGAGAACAAACAATGCTGGATAAAGTAAACAACAAACAAAAGGCTACATTTTCAGTAGTAAATAAGCAGCCATTCACACTTTTTTTTTGTAAATCTGCTTTTCAGTTCTTTTCTATGTGAACATACACTATATGGGTGTCTTTGACCATTTCATGCTTTGTTGTTTTCATGTTTTAAAATCTTTAAAATGTGAGACACTTTTGTTCTGCTCCAAGGCTCTCACTGATTGTTTGGTCCGAAGAGTCTTAAATAATCTGAAATAGAAGTGTGTGTTTAGTTAAATGAATGCAAGACATACTCAAGAAAAATTAAATTTCTCTCAAACTTGACTTTTTAACATGAACATGTATTTAATTTATTTATTTACTTAGTTAAACATACATTTTAGTTAAAAAAAAAAAAAGTTTAGTCCTGAACACTGCTGCCCACCATCTTCTCCTGAGGCTAGAGAGGGTCTGACCACCAACTACCTTTTATAGACACTAGACAACTTGCTTGCACTGCATTCTTTAATTTTGTCTGTCCAATGCTTTTTTTCAGTGACTGTACTGATTTAATCCTAGAAACAAGATCACCTGTTTAACACTAGAAAGGCAGTCTATCCTCAAAGTACTATTTTAGGAGGCAGTATAATCTGCTTCCTAAAATTTCAGACAGCCTTCATGTCAGGGGCTGCCCAGGGATGCCTAGAAATCCTGTGTAGGTAGACACATGACAGCTCACCTGTTTTATAATAGTTTTCAAATCAGGAAAATTGGTATATGTATTTTAGCAGTGATGTCCAAAGACAGGATGTAATCCAATACAACATACATCAAAAGACAAAAACACATTTAATACTCATAAGAGAGAAAAAGAGAGAACATATTTCTATATAAAATGTAACATATATTTAAATATCTAACATATTTAAAAGATCCCAGTTTGCGCTCTTTAATAAAGATAAAGTAAACCCAAAGGCATGGTCAAAGATTATTTCAAAACCACTGGCTTTATGAACTATGCAGTATAGCTGACAAAAAACGTAAACAGGAAAGTGCACTGCAATAAGCAATGTCTAGAATTTGTAATAGAGAAAGCAGAATAAAACATCATCCGTGTTTAGGACAGACGCTGTGGTGCAAGCAGTGCCTTACATCAAAGAAAGCAAGGGATAGAGAAGCTAAAGAAAAAGGCTAGCCTACACTTCTACACTTCTAAGTACAGTTTTGTATACGACTGAAGTAACACAGAGAATAACTCATTCATGACGACGCCAGCTTGCAAATTCCACTTTTTAAATATCCCCAAATACCCAATGGTAAAATGGGAGGAAGATAATCTCAAATTTTTGCTTCACATCCTTTACACTACATGTGATAAAATGACAAATGTAGCTAGTACACAAATGGCAACTGAACTTAATTTGCAAGCTCATAATAACCCTCAGTTATAGAGAACTTATATTACAAGCTCATAGAATGTATGTCTATTTTTAAACAACAAACCAAAATCTCTGTATACATGGCCATGCTGAGCAGACCATGACTTTCCATGAAATCTCATTTCTCTTTTGTGTAACTACCACCCATGACAAGAAAAAGGCAGAAGAGATGTGCTAAAACAAGTGTTAAAAAGCTTGAGCAGTTATGAATGACTATTTTTGCGTGATTTTGAGATGAGTATTTACTAATAAATTATGAGTATATTATTGAGTATATTACGTGAACTGCTCATTGTATCTCAAGGCCTAAGTAGTGTGTATTTATATTTTGAACATTATTTTAGTAATTCCACATACTTGTGGAACAAATATAGGCAAATATTTACTATACAAGCAAATTTCCAAATAACACAGGTAAAACAGGATAAACCTGCCTCTACATAACTGAAGGAAGGTAAAAAAAATTAAATAAAATCACAGAGCAGGCACTATATTTTGTCACGACTGCAAGAAGATTGTGTATAAAGTACACAGCAAGCTGTGAGATGAAGCAGTGTGTTTGAGGAACCATCTGTTCTACAGAGCAGCTCTGAGTCATGCCACCCTCTCCACTGCGCAGCGTGCACTGATGATGTCAGAGCCTGACGATTGGTCAGAATGAGACTCAGATTATGTTGTTTAATGTCAGGCAGTGAGACACAAGCCCAGCTCCACAACCCACAGAATTTCATATTCCCTTCAAAACAAATAGTTAAGGCAAGGGTTTTCAACCACTTCCTTGTTTCAACCTTGTTCCTGGATTTTCTTTTGGAATCAAACAGGAACAGGTTTGAGTTATGGGATGCTGGGGTCATGCCTTTAGCATGTGAGAGCAGTGGTTCCAACAGATGCTGCTGTTTCAAGACTATCCTTAAAATGACAGAATATTCCACCAAAATCTTTTCTGTACAAACCAACAGCGTTCAACGTTCATTCCTGTATTAATGCAAGGTGAAGCTCCATGCAAGGACACTAGATGAACATAACAGACCTGGGAGTGAAGTTAGTCTGATGGCACCAGAACATACTTAACCAGCTATTAAATCTGGTTTAATGCTGTCATGTCTTAAATAAATACAATTTTTATATATCAATAAAATATATAAAACCATTCATAAAACTTACATATGGTTCTAGGTCCAATAGGTAATGCACCGAAACATTAACTTGAAAATATTAAAAATAGGTAAAAATATGTTATACTATTACTAGGCTATTGAAAAAAACTAATCAAATAGAAATCAAAAATTTAAATGCATTACAGTATTGGAGACTAAAGCCTATGTAGTGGCTTAGAGCATCATGGAATTGAAGTGTCACAACATCACGACTGTTTTAGAGGGCATTGAGGTCCATTTAAGGGTATGAGCTATTATGTAACAACTTTCATCAACGCATCTTAAATATTCATGTTCACGCGTTTTAATTTCATCGGTGCCATTAACATCTAATAAAAACCTCACGGAATAAAAAAAAACCACTGAGCATACATTCATTCTAGCATCTGAATGAAATGATTGTGGATGACATGAACAGATCTGACCAGCCTGTTGGTATCAATGTTAGTGCATGTATATGTTTATACAGCTTATTACGTTGCGTTCAAAGCAGCACACATTGTTCAGCGTGAAGATCCGCATTACGATTCAGGACACAAGCTGCTCGGTCTGCTGTAGCACTGCAGCAACCCCATTTTCACGCGTGTAATGGTCAACAGAACATTGAATTTCAATGCCATTGCACCTTACCTGAGTGGCTTTGTGGAATTGTTTCTTCAGTCCCGCTACAGACATGATTCCGACTGGACTAGTGCTGTTTCTGTCCTAACGCCTGAATGTGATGTGCTAAGATGTAAATACGCTCAGAGGTACAGTGGATGTGAGACGTTTAGAGATAAACCCGTGTACGCTGGGAATCACCACAAGCGTAGGCTGATTACAGCAGCTGATCATGACGCGTCAGTGACATCATGCGTCAGGTACCGCCTCTCCTCAGATTACATCAAAGCCCTCCTTCAGGGGAACCTTCAAGGTTACAGTAGGTGGCGGTATGCACCTGATATGTCATGGTTGCAATCCGCCATAAAACTAACAAGAAGAAGAAGAAGAACCTTCAAGGTTAGTTCAACGCCAACAGGTAGAAATTAGAGGCAGCTCTGTTTGAATGGAGGCCAGAGGAGTAAATGCCTTAGTAAACTGAATAAACTCTGAGTCTGCAGAATAATCTTCAACATTACATGTTGTTTGTTTTGGTGAGATGTTACTGTTCATAAATTCGGTATAAAACGGATTAATTAAAATGATAAATTATTCCTATTACCCTATAATTAACATAGCAATCTAGTTTTAAACACATCAGATATCTGTGTCCTACTGAATCCAACAATTCCAATCAATTACAATCAGCAGACAATGTCGTAATTTTGTGATAAATCTGTTGTATTTATCATTTTCTGAAAAGTATTTAGAATTTTCTGATAAACAATTTAATTTTATATACCATTACCTTATGATCCCAGACAAATAGCTATTAAAGGCAGGGAAGGTGATCTGGTTCAGAAACATTTTTTGTTATGATGGTTGAAAGTCTCTTTACATCCTGATAGCAATCACTAAGTTAAGTGATCTAAATTTATTTATATTTACATATACATTTAGTCATTTAGCAGACGCTTTTATCTACATCAACTAACAAATGAGGACAATGGAAGCAATCAAAATCAACAAAAGAGCAATGATATGCAAGTGCTATGACAAGTCTCAGTTGGCCTAACACAGTACACATAGTAAGGTTTTTATTTTATTTTATAATAAATAAAAAGAAAACAGATATAATAGAAAAAGAATAGAGCAAGCTAGTGTTAGAGGCCTTTTTGGTTTTTGTTAATTGTATAATAAATGAAAAGAAAACAAATAGATAGAATACAAAAATAATAGAGGAGCTAGTGTTAGTTTTTTTTTAAAGAAAACAAGCATTTAGTAAATGAATAGAGTGTAAGTCTAAATAGGGACAATTTATTTTCAAGAATAGAATTAGAATTGAGAGTGCTAGAGTTAGAGGGTCAAATAAAGATGGAAGAGATGTGTTATTAGCCAATTCTTGAAGATGGCTAAGGACTCAGCTGCTTGGATTGAGTTGGGCAGGTCATTCCACCAGGAGGGAACATTTAAAGTAAAAGTTCGTGAAAGTGATTTTGTGCCTGTTTTGGGATGACAATAATGCGCCGTTCACTTGCAGAACGCAAACTTATAGGGGGCAAATAAGTCTGAATTAATGAATTTAGGTAAAGGTGTGCAGAGCCAGTGATGGTTTTGTAGGCAAACATTAATGGTTTGAATTTTATGCGAGCAGCTATTGGTAGCCAGTGCAAATTGATAAACAGAGGTGTGATGTGCGTTCTTTTCGGCTCATTAAAAATTTATCTTGCAAAATCTGCAGGACTGGGCAGTTTTAGCAATGTGGTTTGAGAAAGTCAGCTGATCATCAATCACAACTCCAAGGTTTCTGGCTGTTTTTGAAAGAATAATGGTTGATGTGCCTAACTGGATGATGAAATTGTGATGAAACGATGAGTTTGATGGAACCACAAGCAGTTCTGTCTTGGCAAAGTTGAGTTGAAGGTGATGGTCCTTCATCCAGCAAGAAATGTCTGTTAGACATTAGTCTGTTAGAAATGTCTGATGATCATTGGATCATCAGGATGGAATGAGAGGTAGATTTGAGTGTCATCAGCAGAGCAGTGATATGAAAATACATGTTTCTGAATGACAGAACCTAGAGACGTGGTCCAAGAACTGAGCCCTGAGGCACCCCAGTAGTTAGATGTTGCGACTTGGACACATCACCTCTCCAAGACACCTTGAAGGACTTATCTTAGAGGTAAGACTCAAACCACGGGAGTGTAGTTCCTGAGATGCCCTTTGCCAATAGGGTTGACAGGAGGATCTGATGGTTAACCGTGTCAAAAGCAGCGGACAGATCCAACAAGATAAGTATTGAAGATTAGGAATCCGCTCTTGCCAGTCTTAGGGCAGCAAACAACTGAGAGCAAGGCAGTCTCGGTTGAATGTCCACTTCTGAAACCAGACTGGTTTCAGAAAGGCTTATTTATATGTATTGATATCGTCTATGGAAAGCATAGGACCATAAAATGTTCATCCAATCAAAATGTTCGGTCCGAAGATTACGATAGGCTGTCTGACCTGCTTGTCAAATATGTATTTGCATACCACTGCACACCCTGTTTGCACAGACATGATACATCATCAACATGTTCCAGCGAGAATGAAAGGCGCTATTATTGTAATATTATGCGCTTTGTACTGTAATGTTTTGTCACCGGTGAATGAGACATGAGGTAATCTGATAGCGTTGCACTCACTCCTCCACAAATGCCGTCTCTCATCATATCGCATGTTATTATCTGCTCTGCCTGAGCGTGTTCATGTGTTTTGGGGGAGGCGTGGCTTTGCCGAGTGATTACGCAGGGAGGGTGGGGATCTTGCTTTCAAAGCTAACTTGCTATTGCTAGCCTTTCCAAAATCGCCTACCCTACCTTTAACATTACTATAACTTCCCTAGTCTTAATAAATTATGAAATAAATATCCATGTTTGATTTTGATACTTCACAAACATACACCTTTGACCTCATTACATCAGTTCCTGTGCCACTTCATCTGTGTGTAGCTGCAGTTACATGTATAATGTGTTTCAGAAAAATTATCTACTGTTTCTTTAAAGGTGCAGTATGTAATATTGACAGCTAATGTTAACAAGGGGAGTCCACCTTTAGCTATTATGCTGCCCGCAGTTGGAACCAGCTTCCAGAAGAGATCAGATGTGCTAAAACATTAATCAGACTCAAAACTCATCTGTTTAGCTGTGCATTTACTGAATGAGCACTGTGCTACATCCGAACTGATTGCACTGTATTCTATAATCATTTTATATTCTTAACCGTTTTAATTCATTTTAAATCAATTTTTAAATCATTTAAAAGTTTAAACAGAAGGTTAAAGCAAGTGCTGTGAAGGAGGTACAAAGAATGGGCAAAGAAAGACAAGTTTGTTGGTTAATCAGTTGAAAGTAGGACCTCTGAGTTCTATTTGTTTGGTTTATGATGGTCAAAGTAAGTAGGGGGTGAAGTAGTGGAATAGTTAGGTATTTTGGGAGGATTTTCCATTTAGTGGGGAAGAGGTTGAACAAAGCTTGAGAATGTTTGTTTGTGTTAAGAGCACATCACTAACAGTAGGTTTTTAAATTCCTTGTTTTTATTGTTGTGATTATTTTTTTAATGATTATTTTACTTCCTTTTATGTAGAGCACTTTGAATTGCCATTGTGTATGAAATGTGCTATATAAATAAACTTGCCTTGCCTTGCCTTATCAGTTTGAGCCCGATTGAGACCCAGAGAATATTAGTGAAGAGAATC
>NW_015652303.1:20836-21955 GCF_001515625.1 Sinocyclocheilus rhinocerous | reverse complement strand
AAATACATTGCAGATATGCTCACTGAATATAAACCTAACAGACCACTCAGATCATTAGAAGCGATTCAGTTAGAAATACCAAGGGTTCACACAAAACAAGGGAAGTCCGCTTTTAGTAATTATGCCGCCCGCAGTTGGAACCAGCTCCCAGAAGAGATCAGATGTACTAAAGCAGTAGCCACATTTAAATCTAGACCCAAAACGCATCTGTTTAGCTGTGCATTTATTGAATGAGCACTGTGCGATGTCTGAACTAATTGCACTGTATTTTATGTATAATCATTTTTCTATTTTCAACTGTTTTAAATTCAGTTTAAATCATTGTTTAAATCATTTTAAAACTATAATCATTTTCTATTCTTCACTGTCTTAATTCATTTCAAATCAATGTTTAAATAATTTTAAAAGTTTAAACAGAAGGTTAAAGCAAGTGCTGTGAAGGAGGTACAAAGAATGGGCAAAGAAAGACAAGTTTGTTGGTTAATCAGTTGAAAGTAGGACCTCTGAGTTCTATTTGTTTGGTTTATGATGGTCAAAGTAAGTAGGGGGTGAAGTAGTGGAATAGTTAGGTATTTTGGGAGGATTTTCCATTTAGTGGGGAAGAGGTTGAACAAAGCTTGAGAATGTTTGTTTGTGTTAAGAGCACATCACTAACAGTAGATTTTTAAATTCATTGTTTTTATTGTTGCGATTATTATTATTTTTTTAATGATTTTACTTCCTTTTATGTAAATCACTTTGAACTGCCATTGTGTATGAAATGTGCTATATAAATAAACTTGCCTTGCCTTAACGGTTAAACTTGGTGCTGCAGTCCAGGCCCGGATTGGCTAATCGGGGGCACCGGGAAAATTCCCGGTGGGCCGGTCTGTTTTTTGGCCTCGAGGGCCAGTACTGTCATGCCACTGCTATGGGGTCGAAATATGGATGCCTGTATTTAAACCCCTTAACTGTCACCCCCCATTTTTTTAAATAGGCATGCAGGTGCACTATCCAAACTTAAATTGTTGTAATTTATGAACACTTATACATAATACAGACATAAGGTTGGTCTCTTTTTAAAGAAGAAAATCAGCAAATTATCGCAAAAGTGGAATTTTTTCAGAAAATTTAAGTATC
>NW_015652303.1:15065-19790 GCF_001515625.1 Sinocyclocheilus rhinocerous | reverse complement strand
ATATGAAAAAAATGTAGGTTCCTGTGAGATTTTATTTAGGGCGTTATACCACAAACAGCCACCGGGTGCCATCCAAACTCCATTGATTTTTTTAAATGCATTTTTCTGTCACAAATGTCTAGATTTCTCTGTCAATATTACTTAATATTACTATAAAACAACCACCAAATATGGAATCCTGAGACTCAGACCTTTCCAATGATATGTTTTTTGTCAAGATTATAAAAAGTTTTGATTCTAAAAGACCGTAATTCATTTTGTAATATGACACTTGACACTGCCCACTAAGGGAGAGGAGACCGCCAAAAGATTTTAAAGTACCATTTCCATGGTAACGCAATGTCTGATTTCCAAATGGTTTTCACAGGATGAATCTTGGGCTTCTAAGCTTTCAAATGATATATGATTTATGATGATTACTAAAAGATTTGATAGAGAAAAAAGACAACAAAAAAGAGCGCCAAACGTCCCACAGGTGGGACGGTGACAGTTAAGGTTAAGGCATCAAAGAAGCATCCCGTATGAAAGCTATAACACAGTTTGTGCCGTATTCGCAGGCTTACGCCATATGACCACCAGACTATATGAATAACAAATTCTCAATTGATAATTAATCATTATTTTTGTGCAAAATATTGTTTTATTTGTGAACGTAGCCATTTGATGAAGGCTTTAAGACCAAGCTGAAACCTCTGCCGGCTGCTCCTGTTTCACAGCGAGCAGGACTCGCGCTTACGTCCGCGATTTGATTTTGGCAAATCAGTTTGGGCGAATGCAATTTATTGATCATGAGCCCAAAATTTAGCAAGGCAGGAAAACATTTAATCTACCTGAGGGGAGACATCTTTCACTATTGTAAGTTATGGCTGTTAAATAGAGAGGAAAATACATTTAAAAAATTGAACTTCTAGCACATTCTTAAACTTGGACCTCATTTTATTGAAGTAGAAATCCAAGCACCAGAAGCAGCCCACACTCAGCCCACAAGCCCACATAAAAATATAATGAATTACAAGTCTGTAGAGAACAGTGCACTATTGCAGAATTATATACTGAAGTTTTCATTACATTATTGTAATAGCTATAGTCAGTCGTAAACTAAAGTGGGCCGCTCTGGCATGAAACTCCAGGGCTGAAAATGACTCCCACTCAGGCCCTGCTGCAGTCCAAATTCAAAATACTGTTTCTCCCACTCCCTCCTCCTCAGACTCGACGCTCATTGTCAGATTGAGGACATGCAACGGGAACAAGCGCAACTGACAATGGAAGTCGATCGACAAGCCTTACACTGTAAACTGAGTTGATCATTCTGCGTTTACATATACCTCTGATCACAGCTTTTTCAATGGATGCCAAGGCTTTTTAGGTCAGGTAGAATCTGCAATCTCTGTCCCAGTTTGTTTGTGACTTAGTCTGTGCATGATCTGATGTTTTATTCGGACCCAGAATAAGGCGAGATGAACATTCACCGAGCTAAACACTCATGCAGTGTATGTTTCATTCATACTCGAAGCCGGAGGGCACTCTCGAGCAGAAAGTCGTATGAGGAAATTCCGAATATTAACAGTATTAGGATTATTTTTTGTATTTTAGTATTATTTTTATTTTCTGAAAACAGCTGTTTTCAGAAAAACAGAAACGTTTGGAAACATGAAGACATTAAACATACACTGTAACTGATTTTTGTAATTTGAACAATATCCTTCAGAAATCATTCTGATATTCTGATTTGCTGCTCAAAAAACATTGTGACAAATTGTGTTTTGCAAAGTTTGCTGCTTCGCTTGCTGGACACTCTGGGACATCCTGAAGACTTCCTCACTGCAGTCGAACCTCTCTCCTTGAAGTTCTTGATGATCCGGTAAGTGTTTTTTTCAGGTGCAATATTCTTTGTGAGGCCATTTTGATGCACCGCAATGATGGCTGCACTTGTTTCTTTAGAGACAACACCACAACAGCTTAAGCAGCAAACTTTGCAAAACACAAAATTTATGTCACTGCCAAAACTTTTGGCCATGACTGTACACATGCCAATCCGATAGATCCGGTAGGTACACACAATAGGTCAATATTCACCATTAACCAAACACTTTTCACATGTTTCAAGATCTCTCACTGTTTACCCTCCGACTGATGGACGTGACCATACAGAAAACACTGCTACTTTTACTCTGCCTGCCCCAGATGACACTTTACTAGTCAGATTTAGGCGCAGCTGTCACAGAACATGCCGCAGCCAAGGTGAGTTATTAATATTTAATATCATGTGCATCAATCGAAGTGTCCGGTGGCTGTAAACAGTGCGAGATCTTGTGGCAGGCGCAACATTTCGGTGCCACTGGACTCCATTTGTAATGGATTGTCTGTGAGTGTCATCACTTCCGAATACAAACATGCCCCATAATATAGTCCCACCCACTTAGGTGTGTTGAGATGTAAACCATGTAAAGAGTTTTTAATAAATTATGTTTGTTTTTGTACAGGACGTGCTGGAGTTCTGATGGTCAGAATTTGCATCTTTCAGGATTTCGTAGATTTGTGTCTCGAATCCTGGGAATGGCTACTTTGTTGCTGTGTCATCTGTCGTATTGGAAGTCATGGGTGCAGTACTATTGTCAATTTCACAGGTGGGTTGGTTAGAGATGGTGTGCACTGCAAGGTCTAAGTTCTGTTCTGCATACGTGTACCCTGGCCACCTGCACGACAGAGGTGATGGAGATGATTTTGAAGGGTGCCATGACTTCTTATCTATTCCAGATGGTGAGCCTTGGTAATCCATTCCCAGGTGGGACCAGGGACAATGAGGAATGGACAGCGGAAGGAGCATGGAGGAAATGATAGAGATATGATAATGATATAGCATGTCTGGTAGGCACTCTGCAAGAGGAGGATCGGAGTTGGTGGCTTTGGCAATATGGTCCTTCAGGGTCAAGAGGATGGGACTAACAATCTTGAATTGAGGAAAATCCAATTCAGGTGAGGAGTTGTTGGGAACTGTTGCATCTAGAAAGTACTCAAGATTTCTGTGGTTTGTAATGACCTGAAATGGATGATATGAACCTTCAAGCCAGTGGCACCACCCCTCAAGTGCCATCTTGATGACAAGGAGCTTCCAGTTGCTGATGTCATACTTAATTTCTGCTGGGCATAACTTGCAGCAAATGATTGCGCAGAAATAGAATTTAGAAGAATCACTGTGCTCTTAAAACAATACTGCCTCTACGCTGGTGGAGACATTAGCTTCAGAAATGGAGGTTATTGGTTTGGATTTTGAAGAACGGCAGACCTCTGACTTGTGCTTTTTCTTGAGGAGGGAGGTCAGAGGTGCGGTTAGAGGAGCTGAAGTCCAACTGTAGTTGGTTGTGGCCATGACTGCGCTGCTTGGACCTTTCCCTGCCCCATCTGCACACCTTCAGTCCAATGAGGTAACACAGGAATTGAACTTCGTCCTAAGCTGGGAATACACTGTACAATTTCAGATATGTTTTTGTTAAATACTAACTCTCACTGTATGAGTAAAGTGCATGCAATGTAAAGCCAAAGCTCATGTTTTATGTACTCACACTATACGTTCCGATTGTCGAGCTGCGACTTGACTGCTCACACTATTCATGTCACCATTATTTATATAGCGCTTTTTACAATGCAGATTGTGTCAAAGCAGCTTTACAGTATTAAACAGGGAAATAGTGTGTTGTTATTCCTCTGGTCAGATGAAACCAGCAGTTTAATTCCAGGCTGCAACAAAGTCAGATTGTGCAGATGACTCATCTGGTTCCCATGGTCTTGTCCCGATGGCTGTCTAGGTCAGTGTTTCCCAACGCAATACTGTACTAGGCCTACATCGATGTTTCCTGTCGGCTCATTTTTTGAGTGGACTTTGCTGTTCCGATGAGCATGAACGGTATATGAGTGGAGCTGAGCGGAGCGCACACGCATAGAGCGGGATAATACGCAGAGCGTCACACCCATAGACTGTATAAAAACAGGTCACACCACGTGAAAGTGAAACCTGAGCGGTGAACTAATTTTCGGCAGCCGGAATTTCGGTGCATCTCTAATTATTGGCGACATCAGAAATGGATATTATATAATAGATGTTTTTTTGAACATTTTAGCAATTTAAAACTATTAAAAAATGATTTTTTACACGGCACCACGGTTGGGAAACACTGGTCTCGGTGACAAGGTCTTTGGAGGGGATCTGTCTCTGGGGCTCATCTAGTTGACATGGTCTCCGCTGACATTCAGGGTTGTCGAGGTTGTCTCTAGGTGCTGATCCACCATCTGGTCTGGAATACGGACTGGATCCAGGTGACTGCAGTGACCATCTGATTTGGATACAGTCTGGATCTGGGTGGCTATGGTGACCACGGAATAAAAATGAAACAGACTAATATTAGCATAGATGCCATTCTTCTAACCATGTGACAAGTACATTGGGTGTTATGGGAAGTGTTCCTGGTTCCGGTTGACCTAATTAATGCAGCCTAACAATCCTTTAATGGATTTGAATTGTAGAAATGGAATAGTGTGTTATGTGTGAGCCAGGTTAAAGAGATGGGTCTTTAATCTAGATTTAAACTGACAGAGTGTGTCTGCCTCCCGTGTTAGGTACAGTGTTAGGTGCAGTAGATTGTTCCAGAGTTTGACGCTAAATAGCAAAAAGGATTACATTGGAAAAGGACTTGTGAAAGCTCAAAATGGAAACCAAAAAAAAAAAAA
>NW_015652303.1:11553-14298 GCF_001515625.1 Sinocyclocheilus rhinocerous | reverse complement strand
GAAAAGGACTTTTGAAAGCCCAAAATGGAAACCAAAAAAAAAAAAAAAAGAATCAAACAATGCATGCACAGCTGCACATGTTGATTCATTCATGAACTTCTGGAGTGTTGATATTGGCCAGTCCATATCCCATATAGTGCCCTGTAGGATTCATAGTCTTTCATTTGTCACCTTTTGGATAAAAATGAGATTGTATGCACTTCAAAGTGCATACTTGGTGAAGACAGTGGCTCCTCCCAGTGTCTTAAGAGCTGCAGGTACCAAGGGAAGACAATAACAAAACTTGGCAGGTATATTGTTGATGGCATGATAATCAATATGCTGTCACAAGCCTCAATCTTTTTTTGCAATGAAGAAACAAGATGCTACGGGTAAAGATGAGAGCAAGATGTGTCCCTGCTGGAGAGCCTCATTAACATAATCCTCCATAGCCTTTTGTTCTGACAAAGAGAGAAGATAGATGTATCTATGAGGTAGCAGAGCACCCGGCATTAGGTCAGTTTTACAATGCGAGAGGGGGAGCCCAGTGTAACATTGACACAAGTACACTTGTGCACAGATTAGCATTGCAGGTAAATTTCTCCAAGCATCTTGGAGATGTTGCCACAGCTCTTATGGTTTTGCCTTTTTTCATGTTATCTCAGATTTCCATGTGGACCATCTTAAAACACTTTAAGTCCACTCAAATGAACAAAATGATTAGAAATAAAGATTAGTTCATTTTGCTGATGTAATAAGTCCACTGCCGGCAAGTTGACAGAACCCAAGTGCAAGTGCTTTATATCCCAAACATAAGCAAATAATATAAACAAAGACTTAAGGCATATATATCAAACAATAGGGGTCACATGGCATAAATCAACCAATGAAAACCTGACACATACAACAAAGGAACCAATGCGTTCGACTTGAACCATGGCTACAGACAGCAGTCAACGTGAGTAGCAGCTTGCAGTCGGGGCTGAGCTGAAAAGGGAGCCATCAACCTGGGGGGTATTCCAAAAAGCAAGTTATGTGACATAACCGGGTATGTTTGAGGATAAGCAAGCGGATAACCTCAGCTTTCGGTTCCAAAATCGGAGGTTACTTTCAGGGTATGTAAGTAACCATAGTAACTTGCTCTCTGAAGATAACCTGCTCCGGAGCAGGTTATGTTCCAGAGTTAGTTCACTTCAGCGCACATGTGATCTACTGACAAGCCTTCAGTGGGCGTGACAGATAGCGCACAACATTATATAGTATTACAATATGTAATATACATATATATATATATATATATATTGATTTCAGTTCGTTGTGCTGTAGCTTGCAATGCTTTAAAACTGTGTCTGTTGTTAGTTGTTATCATTTGAGTACAACAGCTGAAATAAACTTGTATTTGTGGATTGTTTTTCATCTATCCAGGGGTGTATTCCAGAAAGGAGGTTCAACAAACTAAACAGAGTTAAAACTTGAACTCTGAGTTGACTTACCCTGAGATGGGAAACTCTGAGTTTTCGGTTTCAGAACAGCTGAACAGTTAGTTCAATCCACCCTGAGTAGGTTGACTCTAACATTTGACTTCTATTCAGAAGGCACAGACTCGTAAAATGGGGGGAGAACCTGCACCAGCACCACTGACAGATGAAGAGGAGATGGCCACAATACCAATATTAAAATCCAACATGGAAAAGAATAAGTGTTGCTTTTTTATTTGTAGGAAATAAAGATGACCAAATTAATTGTGAATAATTTGTGTTTATTTAACAGCTGTGGTGGTGGTTACGGCATATAGCCTATCTCGCACTACCCTTCCATCTGGCATCCTTCCATTTCATACAGTAATCAGTTTCATTTTCAGAAGGCGTGATGATAGGAATATGTGTGTCATCAGTGCATCCAACCACACTGGAAATCCTAAAGGAAATTCAAATTATTAGGATACTTCCAGAGGTCACAGCAAGATGTTATCAAGTGAACATCATTTAAAAGTGGTACCGCTCAAATTAATATGCATGTGGATATGGCAAAATAAAATAAAGTAAAACAAATTCCTCTCCTGATGTAAATGTAACTCCCCACGAATTAATGATTTGCATTAAGATTATTTTTCTTACCCCACTGGCAGATAATTTTATTTCCCCCAAGAAACAAGGCTAAATATTGTATTTTATTTTTCATATAGAAAATGCATCATGATCTAAGAATTTTTAGATATTTGTACTTGAAATAAGGCAAACATCTCAGCAATAAAAGCATTTTTGCAGCATGAATGAATGCATGAATGAGGTATTTAAACATCGCTTATGCTTTAAAAAGGGGGATGAGACTGACAGAAACTCTGGGTTTACCGAAGAAAACCTGCTCCCGACCAGGTTATAGGTTCACAGAGTAACTTACCGAGAGGTTTAGTTTAGTCTTTTATTGGAACTGAAAACACTGAGTTTCCCATTTTTGGGGTTAACAAACTCTGAGTTTCCAACAAAACCCACTTTCTGGAATACACACCTGGTGTGATTGTTCTTAAACTGTTAGGCTTCCCTAGTGAAAAAAAAGTATACTTTATTGTATTTGTACTATATTACCTGTTTTAATAGTACATTGCAAATATACTAACAAAAAATGTACTATCTTTAAATATATAAAAAGTATATTAGCATCATGCTTTTGTCTATTTTCACAATACAACTTTTAACACACTTTAAAACAATTGTAATTTAGTATATTTTCTAAAAATATATTTTACAAAAATATACTTGAATTGAA
>NW_015652303.1:9981-10673 GCF_001515625.1 Sinocyclocheilus rhinocerous | reverse complement strand
AGAAAAATAATCTTGTTTCCATTTGCATTAAGATTATTTTTCTTACCCCACTGGCAGATAATTTTATTTCCCCCAAGAAACAAGGCTAAATATTGTATTTTATTTTTCATATAGAAAATGCATCATGATCTAAGAATTTTTAGATATTTGTACTTGAAATAAGGCAAACATCTCAGCAATAAAAGCATTTTTGCAGCATGAATGAATGCATGAATGAGGTATTTAAACATCGCTTATGCTTTAAAAAGGGGGATGAGACTGACAGAAACTCTGGGTTTACCGAAGAAAACCTGCTCCCGACCAGGTTATAGGTTCACAGAGTAACTTACCGAGAGGTTTAGTTTAGTCTTTTATTGGAACTGAAAACACTGAGTTTCCCATTTTTGGGGTTAACAAACTCTGAGTTTCCAACAAAACCCACTTTCTGGAATACACACCTGGTGTGATTGTTCTTAAACTGTTAGGCTTCCCTAGTGAAAAAAAAGTATACTTTATTGTATTTGTACTATATTACCTGTTTTAATAGTACATTGCAAATATACTAACAAAAAATGTACTATCTTTAAATATATAAAAAGTATATTAGCATCATGCTTTTGTCTATTTTCACAATACAACTTTTAACACACTTTAAAACAATTGTAATTTAGTATATTTACTAAAAATATATTTTACAAAAATATACTTGAATT
>NW_015652303.1:8940-9922 GCF_001515625.1 Sinocyclocheilus rhinocerous | reverse complement strand
AAATTTTTTTTTAATGCTGTTCACTTTATTTAAACAATTCTTTTTGATTTAACACCATTATATCAGGTTTCCTGTTCAAACACGACTGCATCATGTTGAACAGACTTGAAACAACTTTTTTGTTTTAAATAATGTTTTTGGAGAAAATATGTTTGTATAGAGTATAGGGCTATAGGTTATTATAACTAATTAAAAGCTAATCAAATAAATACATAAACAATAGTAAATATATTTACTATTTATATTTTTATATTTATATATATTTACTAATATTTACTATATTTCACTGGGGGGGAAATATTCATTGAATTTACTAAAAATAAATTTAAGGAAAGTGGTTGCAATCAATTTATTTTAGCTACATTTAAATAAACAAATTAAGTTGACTAATTTTCAACATTTTTTAATGTAAATGTAGTGTATATATGTCCTTCATATAAAGCCTACATTAAGCCTTTTTTATTTAATAACTTTTACTTATGGCAAAATATATATTTTTAGTGTGTTTCCTAAAAAGATTCAAAACCCGCGCCCGTTATCTAGTCAGTCCCGTGACGTCAGCCCGTCCAATCACAGCTGAGCTGAGCTCACTCAAACAAGAGTCACAAAAAAGAACAGGTAAGTAATGCATTTCAAGCTTCTTTATTCCTTAAAAAAAAACGTTTGAACGTTTATGGTTTATTGCCGTATCTTATTATTTGAAGATTAACCAGCTCGGCAACGCTAATGTATTAGCTAGCAAAGAGGAATTAACACGACATTACATCAAAGTTATCAATGGCAAGTGTTAAATATACAGTGTTTTACACCACAGTTTGTCAGTGGGAAAATAAAAAACATATATATATATTTTTGTGTGTGTGCTTTTCTCAGTCGGAGACAGACAAACAAGTCCGGTGATTTTTGTCTTTTAAACCAGAAAGACGGCTGACAGATCTAACGTTAACCGACACTCGCGCCACAGAAACTAATTTAACAGGTA
>NW_015652303.1:6455-8510 GCF_001515625.1 Sinocyclocheilus rhinocerous | reverse complement strand
AAAACTACACAGACAAATAGATAGTTACCTTTTTCACAGACTACTTTGCACAGTCCTCATTCTGTTCGGGACATTTTAAAACACTTAATTTGGCTTAATGCATTAAGACAGTGTTTTTCAAAGACCAAACTCAGAAAACACGTTATTAACAAATCATACTTATGTACAGACAAGCAGATGAGTCCAGGGGCAAGTTCAAGCTCAAACCGGTGTGCACCGTTTTGCTACGGTTTCCGGTTTGAACGACATGTTTCCTGGAAACGGTGTGCAACGGTATGCAACGGGGTTTGAGATGCGTTTTCTCTTGTTTGGTTGGGTGTGTCAAACATGTCAGCCCAATCAGCCATTTCTGAGAAGTACATAAAAAGTAGACTAAAAGTATACTTTCCTATTTTTAGTTTAAAAGAAGTATACTAATAGCTTTTGAATAAACTTCTTTTTCGTAAGGGATATTAGATTTAATATGGGCTGCTTTGGTGCTTGACACTTTTTTTATTGGTCATTTTGTGTTTCAAGAACAAGGTCCAAGGAATATGCTAGTTACTTAAATGTAAAATGTTTTTTTCCCCCTCTATTTTACAACATTACAATAGTGAAAGACGCTTCCCTTATTGATCATGTCTCATGTAGATTGCATGTTTTTTTTTTTTGCGCGGCTGGATGTTGGACTGAAAAATGATAATGCTGTTTGTATTTGCCAAAACTGATTTACTTAAGTCAAAACACGGACGGAATTTAGCGCTTACTGTGAGGCGGGAGCGACCAGCTGTCAGAGGATTATTATGTTGACGATTTCTGATTTACTTAACTTATACTGCGTGAGGGTGGCTGTGACTGGATGATGACAGGTGTCGGTGATCATTCTCAACTGATCAGCAATTCAGCATTCAGCACTGCTGCTGTTGTATCAGTCAGTGGTTAGCAGTCAAGAAACGGGACAAGGGAAGCCACGTACGGGACACATAAATTAAGCCCAATATACGGGATGTCACGGCTAGTACGGGACGGTTGGCAACCCTAGCTGATCCCTAACGATTGGCTAAAAGTGCGACAGGCAATGTCAACATCAGCCGACTATGTAGTGGGCATGTGTGTTGAGAGTAACATCGTGATGACTGATTGGATGCAGTACATGCACACTTAGGTAATATTTGTTAACCAATTAGCCTATACAATTTAGATGTTTGAAAACTGCCAAACTGAGCCCAAATTTTGTCCACCTGCGCAAGACAATTTTTATCCGCACAATCAAATTCAAAACCGCCTAATCTGGCAACACTGCTGCCAATAACCAGCTAAATGTTGATGGATTTCAGCAGTAGTGTGTAAACAGTCACTCCCACTAGCCACTTTGGAGGGGTGAATTTAATTTACAGCATCAGAGCTCGACAATAATGCTTGTCTGGGACAAGTGGATTTTTTGAAGGGACACATGAAAGAGAATTTTATTTGCCCAACTGGACAACTAACCGAAATTTTGGTGAGAATGGTTCTGATTTTATTACATTTGATGTAAAAGGCAATTGATAATGGATAATGTATTGACAGTCGAACAGGTTAAGGCAAGCATGTCTGTGTGAGAGAAACTGGTGGAGAAATCAAAACAAATGAACACAACTGCACACAGAACTGCAGTAAAAAAATTAGTTTTTATATTTAGAACATATGATATAGCCTAGTTAAAGGTGCTATAGGTGATTGTCTTCAGAAAATTTTTTTTGTTATGCTGGTTGAAAGTAGGGGTGCACGATTAATTGAATTGTGATTGTCATGCGTATCTTGTCAGTAACGCCTGTTCTGTGATTAGTAGTAAATCTCCATCACATGCTTTCAGATGGAGCAGCATTTTCTACACAGAGCCGTAGTTCACTGACAAGCTACGCAAAATCGGGTTCATAATCGCAGACGATTTAATCACGTTCATAATCGCAGACGATTTAATCGCGCGATTATGAAATCGAAGAAATCGTTCTGCGATTATGAAAGCTGTTTGCATAGCTTGTCAGTGAACTACGGCTCTGTGTAGTAAATGCTGCTCCATCTGAAAGCATGTGA
>NW_015652303.1:4187-5744 GCF_001515625.1 Sinocyclocheilus rhinocerous | reverse complement strand
CCTGTCAACTTATGTTAGCATATCTATGTTCACCTGGTTCGCGCAGACAGGATACATCATCAGCGCGTTCACGCACGCTGTGCAGACAGAGCGAGAATGGCAGACAAACATCAACAACCCGATCTTCCTTCCTGGTATTGTAGTACTTTTAAAGTTTTCTCACCGGTGAATGACGCATGATGTAGCCCAGCGGTTCCCAATTCAAGTCCTCGTTCCCCACCCCCACTCTGCATGTTTTGAATGTCTCGCTTAGTTAACACACCCGATTCAGATAATCAGCTCGTTAGAAGTTAGCTACTTGCATGAACTGTGTTCTGATCGATATGATCCCTACACAGTGTTCATTGCTCCCTACTCCCTGAGCAGGGGAAATCCGTTGAAGTTTACCTTCACTTCGGAACATGGGCTGGAATTGGGAACCGCTGATATAGCCTATTGTAGTGATGTTGTCTCTGGTATTCTGGTCTGTGAGCGTATATGCTTTTAAGGGGGCGTGGCTTTGGACAGCGATTGCAGGGAGGGTGGGACATTCACTTTCAGTGCTATCAGGCTAAAGTTAGCATTTTCCAAGACCTCCTACTGCAACTTTAAGCAACATGACATGATCAAACTAGTACGATTGCAAATTTGACACTGATTTTATACAAGAGTTCAAACAAGTAATTCATAGCCTATTAAGTGACTTACATTTTAGACACAATTGCAGGGCTGTACAGTGCGACATATATGTGCACTGCTATGAAAAAAAACTGTCTGTGCGATGAATAAATTCACCACTGTAGCACGTGTGTGATACAGTTTTGCATGTTCATAACACAGCCGCTTAATAGTGTGAAGTGATTTTGTTGTGCTTGTTTTTGTGTGTGAGATTGATTATACTTGGTAGTTATATTTTTGATTACGATCGTGAACAATTAAAATGTCTCCACGCCACAGTCTGCTTTTGAAGAAATAAAAGGTCGCCACGCCGCAGTCTGCTTTTGAAGAAATATCGTAGTATCGTGCTACAGCGCACATTCTATCAGCTGCAGTTCTGGCGCCTCCGTCTCAATATACTGTACAACGCCACATACATTCATATCAAATGCTGCAGTTGAGTTACGCTCACTGGACACTGCACTTATTCACAATCACAAAAGTGCATTATCTGCAGGTTAGCACCAGTGCTATGTAGCGAATCAGCTCAAAGGGGAAATATGAATAATTAATCATAACTAGTTATAATTGATTATAAATATTTAGATCCGCTGTAAGTATTTACTTGACCTCTCAGGGTCAACTGTCTGTCAATTCTAAGAACGTTAATTTCCTGGTTAAGGGAAATAACTTCCTTACTGTACAATTCTACACAGAGCCTGTAGCATAAATCTGCATGATTAGGGACTCCAGTTATGAGCAAACAACGAACAACGTCAAGTGTGATACAAGTAACGCTTTATTAACTACATAAACACTTAAACTAGTCCAACATACTACATAAACACTTAAACTAGTCTAACATACACACGCACACACACATGCATACAGTTGGTATAGGAAAGGGTTAAAGCTTAACCC
>NW_015652303.1:0-529 GCF_001515625.1 Sinocyclocheilus rhinocerous | reverse complement strand
AAAAAGAAACAGTGGGAATTGTTCCTAGTTCTATCTTGGCTTACATTGTGTTGAACAGTAGCTGCCCTTCAATGTATTAGGTCTGGCACTGAGGAGTGAGGAGAAGAACAGGGATAACAGGGATTAGGCTACTAATAACCTGTATAACTCATTAAGGAAACAACAGTTGCTAGAATCCTATACAAACTATACAAAAAGCGGAGATGGTGATGGTAAAATAACTAAAATAAGGTAAAAGTAAAACAAAACAAACAAAAAAAAGGGTCCTAATAGTGTAGGAAACTAAAAGGGAAAGTAAATAAACAAATTGATTTAATTAAATCTCAGATTTAATAAAAATCAATTTAGCTGAATTGGTACATTCATGTTAAACAAATGTAAATAAATGCAATAAAATCAAAGAGAGGTAGAATAAAGTCAAAACAAAAATAAACAATAACACAAGTAAGACCAAAGTATGTGGGTAGGGACCCACCGAACTGAGTCCAAAGAGAAGGTGATAGCATCAACAGGAAGTGAAACCAGGAGT
>NW_015652302.1:406561-408600 GCF_001515625.1 Sinocyclocheilus rhinocerous | reverse complement strand
GATTAAGTCAGTCATTTGAAAACAGCGTGAGTGGTTCAGCTGTACTGCGTCTTCTCACTCTCACTCTCTCAAAATTGCCTCACATCAGCACATCTTGTCTGCACTAAGAGAGCTGCTGCACACTGCCATACAAGACTTTAGCTCAGCTGACAGAACTGTCACTTGCCTAATCGGGTCAGTGTTGCATCACCACAAAAGTTTATCATTTGCATGTCTTTTTAAAGTCTTTTTTAACCATTCGGTACTGGCGCGCTCCACACTAGTTTTCTGGGCGCTCACGGTCACATCCAAAGCGCCGCGCACATGAAGCCGCATCGCAAACACCTCAAGAAAAAGTTATTGTTTTCATTGTTTCTGACTCAAATAACCTTGCATTTTAATAAATAATGTTACATAAAGACAATTAAACAGCCAGTAATACTGGCTAAGCAAATTACAATATACTTAATATTCTGGCATTCAGTTATGTGATGTAACTTATGTTCTTTGCATGAAGTAACGTCTGGCACAGTGGCAGCCTGTGCTTATTAGAAAGCAAACAAATAGCACTAATAATCATTAATTTTCCAAACATTTGTGTAAAATAATGGAGGTCTAAATAAATGCTCTAAAGGTCATGAATATTGCCTTAAAAGTCATTGAAATTTATTGGTTGAACGAACCCTGCATTTAATCAGTGAATGCCTATGATATAGGAGTTAGCCTATCACACAAACTAGAGTCCTATTTTTCCGAATATCTGCATGATCGCAAATGGTCAATAAACAACAAGTTACTGAGTAACTTTCAGGCACAAAATTCTGTTTTGCCCCATCAATGCATCTCCGAGCAACACAGTGTTTTGTTTCTCAGCATTACACGGACCAGTAAATGGTTCAAACAGGCTATTAGTACAGTCGTTTGCGAAGTTAAATTAATTAGCATTTTAAATGAATCGGTTGATTTAAGGATTCAACTCGCTCATTAAGACAGTCATTTTATTGTTAATAGCCAACATGTTTTTTTATTCAGATTGAATTTATTAAATTTAAGAATCTGACATAAAAGGACACAGATATGACAATACATTTTCATAATAATACATCTCTTTGGTTTTTTCTGTTCAGTGTTATTTCAGGGTTTTGATCTCTCAACTGAGAGATCACATCCTGTTTATTGTATTATAGTGACTATTTAATATTACATCTAAACTTTGACTAGGCTAGACATGTTGCCTATTAATTGTATAGGCTACAGTATATTAACATGAAAGCATATTTAAATTTTTGTGTATTTTGTGTTACTCCATAATAATGTTCTAGTTGAGGGCATTTGTAGAATAGGTATGGGGCCCAAACATAATCTCAAGCCCAGGGGCCCCCGGCCCCGTAAGTCCTGCCCTGACCATAGTCCATATCGAAATTGCAGCCGCGCCCTTTCCACCTTCTTTCCAAAACGAGCAACCATGAACCTGTCACGTATCCGGTCCATGAACTTCCGTCTGCTTAGTCTTGCCTTGTCTGTGTTCTCGTATCTTGATCTTCGCCTGTGTCTCTCGGATTCCTCCTCTCGTCTTGCCCTATTTTGATACTGGTTGCCCCTGCCTGGACCTTGCCTTGTACCTGGACTTATCCCTCTAGTCTCGCCCCTTTGATTCTGTTTGCCGATCGTTGACCTCCGCTAGCCTTAGGTTTCTTCTTGTGTCTTGCCCGCCATACACCTGTCTGCCATTATCTGACCTATGCCTGTTCTATGACCACGTCTCTGTCTTCTGCTAATAAATAGCTTGCACATGGATCCGCACGTCTCAAGTCTTGTCAGCCCTGTAACAGAACCGAGTTCTCTATGAAGATGGGGAAGCACGAGGAACCGAAGGATAAACAGATTTCCAGCCACTGTATTAGCTCTACTGCTATATATATGTTTATGGAGATGAAAACTAAAAAACTGCCCCAGAACAGCTATCAGCGTGGACCATCGGCACCGATCACGTTATTATTGCAGAGCGCTTATTCAGTCCATGAGTAGCCTAACCTCTCCGCTCGGATCGCAGGTGGATT
>NW_015652302.1:403308-406302 GCF_001515625.1 Sinocyclocheilus rhinocerous | reverse complement strand
GGCCGCGCCATTTCCACCTTCTTTCCAAAGCGCTCTGAAGCAACCATGAACCGCGTTCTCTATGAAGATGGGGAAGCACGAGGAACCGAAGGATAAACAGATTTCCAGCCACTGTATTAGCTCTACTGCTATATATATGTTTATGGAGATGAAAACTAAAAAACTGCCCCAGAACAGCTATCAGCGTGGACCATCGGCACCGATCACGTTATTATTGCAGAGCGCTTATTCAGTCCATGAGTAGCCTAACCTCTCCGCTCGGATCGCAGGTGGATTTCCCTCACTAACTATATGAGTGAGAGAGTGCCGCCGGCGCGTCCAGGTTTATGTGAACAAAACATAAATCTGCACCTGGCATGGAGGACGAAACAAAACCTCGTCAGAGCCGTAATGCAGCGCAGAAGTGTGCAGTGTGTGTGCTTGCCGCGCATCTACATTTGAAATAACGAACCTGAGAGCGCAAAAGAGGCGATGTGAATGGTCATTTTTTCCCTGAATGTCATGTGTGCGGGGCTCTGTTTTTATGATGAGAGAAGAGGAAAGGTTGAGAAAACACTCCAGGTAAATTTTGAAATGTACCAGGTTTATATATAGGCTATATATAAAGTTGATAAGCAGTTAAATGTGTTGGTTTACACACAAAGAAAAGTAAGCTTTTTAATAAGTTCAAGAATAAAATGATTAATTTACTTAGCATGTTAAATTTGATTTACAGAACTTTTGTGCTGTTTTCAGTTTGGTCTTGAATAAAGAGAGAAAACTTGCACTTAACCTTTTCACAGGCATTTTGTTTTCATAGTTAGACAGATATCGTGATATATATCGTTATAGGATTGTCTAGCAATATATTGATTATCGCAGAATCGTTGTATCGTGATATTATCGTATCGTGAGCCATGTATCGTGATTCGTATCGTATCGTGAGGTACCCTGCGATTCCCACCCCTACTCCCTACTGCATGCCACAACTGCATTCGTAGCTGCTCTAATAGAGGGGTAGCGCATCCTGACATGCTCAATGCGGCCATCAGGATGCGCTACCAGCTTAAACAATGAGGTCAAATTCATGATTAAGGTGGGGAATTAATCACAACAGAATGTCAGGAGACCAGTTTAATGCCTCATCTGCAGGATGCTCCTTTTTACAGGTGCCGGTCTAACGCTTTATCAGAAGGTTGCTTCGTTTTACATTCTGAAGTCCAATTTGTTATACTAAGACTTTTGCACCCATACAAGTCAGGGAATGAGCACCCCCTGCTGGCAAGCTCCAGCAGCAACCTAGTTTTTCACAACGGCCTACCAGCCATCAGAATGTGCTACCAGCTTCAAAAAGAAAACAAAGTCAAATTCGTAACTGAGGTGGGGAATTCATGACAACAGTATGTCAGAAGACCAGATTAATGCCTCATAATGCCTCGTATGCAGGATGCTCCTTTTCACAGTCTAAAGTCCGCGTCATTACACTAGGACTTTTGCACCCATTCCAGCTAGGGAATGATCACCCCCTGCTGGCTGGACTAAAACTAGCTGCAGGAACAAGCTACATTTTCACAAATGGTCTCCCACCAGTGTACTGACCAGGCTCTGGCCTGCTTAGCTTTAGTGAGGAGCCAGACTCTGCCTACTGCATGCCACAGCTGCATTCGTAGCCTGTGCATTAATAAAGCTGTTCTAATAGAGGGGTAGCGCATCTTGACAAGCTCAGTGCGGCCATCAGGATGCGCTACCAGCTTAATAATCTTTAAAAATTTTACCAAAGTCTTTTACAGTGCTAATATTCAAACACCATTTCAACAGAGCTTTGAATGCAAATGTCTTGAAATGATGTATTGCAGAAGTAGATTTTTTGTGGCCTGCTGTTCAGACACTGCTGTAATTACACAGCTTTTATTTGCACACCATGCACCATATTTTTCGCTCCTTATTTTCTTGGCCTTGTCAGAGAGTTTAATGAAAGGTTTACTGCAATTGATGAGACACTACAGGGAATTTGAGTCTAATTAAACAAAATCCAAAGTCCGCTAGATTGTGTGGCCTTTTTAATTAGGAATGCAAAACTACTGAGACATTTTCTACTCAGTTAATGCATAGAGAGGATTGGCAGCCATTAAAGTCAATCTGTTTCACCCAAGTAGGGACTCTAGGTCTGAGAGAGAATTACGGAGTCAGTCTCATAAACAGAACTCGGGATGGATCGCTCTCAAAAACCTGCTGCTTTTACTGAGAGGCACCTAATGTGTGACAGACACATGTGTGCACTACGCAGCCAAATAAGCAGATGAAATATTTTCAGTCATGAAAAAATTTGACATTTTAGAACCGCTTTGAATATGTTTCGTAATATACGTTTGTTTAAACAGCCAGTTATGATGGAAAGGGTTCTTTTTTTTCAGCTTTCATGAGGAAACGATAGGCTTTGCTGCCATCCAAATATGCAAAACCACCTTTAATATAGATCAATAATTCATATAATATTTACACACTCAATAAATCTGGCGTATGTCTAGCAATCAGATTCACATATGGGTCTGACTTTATATCAGCGCAAGAATTTCTAAGTTTGAAGTGTACGTAAATAAATCAGGGTAACAAAAGTCCCTTACACTGCATGAAGAAGTGTCTTTAATGCACTCAGTCCCTTTAATGGCATGACCCATTTTAGAGCCCCCTGCAGCTCTGTCATTACTCCCAAAATTAATATTTTCACATCCAGTGAAACGGAAGGTGAATCGCAGGAATATAAAGTTTAGGCACACACCAAAACTCTAAATCTACCCTAGAAATCAGGGCCACATGTAGGGGAAAAATGGCAGCACTACGTCAGGGTCAATTTTGCTGTTAATGCAGGGTGGTATGGATCAATACAGACAGGAGTGTAATCTGATCTGAGACCAGATCTCTGGCGTGGTGTTTGAGAACAGTTCAGGATTGTGTGTTCAGCAGTGGACTGACATGAAGCATTATATATATATATATATATATATATATATATAC
>NW_015652302.1:394696-403285 GCF_001515625.1 Sinocyclocheilus rhinocerous | reverse complement strand
GGCTGCAATATAACAAAGAGTGAAAAATTTAAGGGGGTCTGAATACTTTCCGTACCCACTGTATATATATATATTATATGTAAGGGTGTGTGTGACCCTGGACCACAAAACCAGTCTTAAGTAGTATAGTGTTTCCTTCCCCATGTGCTCTGTGTGACCTAGATTTCCCTCATGTCTGATTATTGTCATTTGGTTCAGGTGTTTGTCATTAATTACCCTCATCAGCCCTCCTATTTAAGTTGTGTTCAGTTCACTGTTTGTTGTCCGGTCTACTTAGTCCTTATGTGTGCATCTTGCTTGTCTGTCCTGTGTTTGCCCAATTGTGGATTATTAAAGACTATTTGCATTGTTCATCATCTTCTTCGTGCGTTTCATTCACCATAGCTGTGTGGAAGACCGGACCTAAAAAGAAAAATATACCCGTCGTGTTTCCCCCGTTTATTTTTCCTGTTTCTGTCAGTTTTTGGTTTTCTTTATAGATTATTGTACCTCCCGACTCATCTCCAGGTGCGAGAGCTGGCTACAGTGTTCGCCACGGGTGAGAGCGCTATGGACGGCGATAGCGCGGCGGGAAGCTCCGCCCACTACACCATGGCTGAGGGTGAGCTGAGCTCAGTGGACTGTGATGTGGATATATATGCAGACATGCCCCCTCCTGTCCTGCCTTCGTCTGAACTCTCTGCCTGTCCTGAACTATCTGTCTGCCTGTCCAGAAACGACTACGGAGGTCGTTCCCTTATCGTTAGCGCTCCCGGTGCTGTGAGTGGCCTTGTGGTGTGTGTGGGCAGCACACATTGTTCCTAAGCCCCCGGATCATCCAGAACTCCCGCCCAGACTCCCTCTCCCACCACCTCTGTACCAGTCCTCACCATCGCCACCGCTGTCTCCTTGCAGTCTCTCTGCTCACCCTCAGCCCACCATCTGTGCGGTGGGACCGCCACGGGTCTGCCAGTCTCCATCGGCGTCATGGCTGGAGGCTCCCTTGTCCCCGCCTCCAGCCTCTGAGTCCCGGACTACGCCTCAGCCCTTCGACCCAGCAGCTCCACCATGGCTCCTAGCTCCCTCCTCTCCACCGTGGCCCATCAGTCCACCAGCTCTGCAGGGCTCCCTCGTCCCTCCGGCTCCACCTTGGTCTGTCGTCGACCATCCGCCGCCTCGGGACTCCACTCCTCCGGCTACACCTCATCCCTCCGGCTCTGTCAGGCTCCTCCTTCCCTCTGGCTCCACCTTGGTCCTCTGTCGCTCCAGCTCTCATTGGCTGGCACTCACCTATTATCGTCCCTGTTTTGATTTTAGCAAATCAGTTAGAGCGAATGCACACAACCTGATTAATATTCATGAATCCAGCAGCTCGTTTATGCTTAGTGTGGTTTATACTGTTCTTAGTAGAATTCGTAGTAATATTACTATTATTATCTTATCAGTAGGCTATTATTTATTTATTTTTTGTCATTACGCTATTACTTCGAATCGCTCTTTTAACCAGTGCATTGAATCGAACAGTCCAAAAGAAACCAATTTAGAGACCTTCTTAGCATCAAAATTATGCATTATGTCTAATAATCATTCATTGAATACTTAGAAACAATTGAGAAAACACATAGCTAGAAACATCATTACGCGTTCATGTAAAAGAACCGCTGAATCGTTTTTTTGCCCTGTTCATTGAATCCCGTCCCAAAGAACGCTTTGCAGACTTAAAAAAGGCTAGTGTGGGCACGTGCACTAAATAGTGTCCGTAATTTAAAAAAAAAAAGAGCTACTGTCTCATTTCTTAATTGGATCGATCTGTGATTTTGGCCTTTTGATTTACATAGGTCTACATAATTTCCATATGAAACACACAATACCCAAACATATTTGCCCAATGAAAAAGTGCAGGAGTATTTTAGCTTTATTAAATGTGACACGTCCCCCTGAGGACACCGACAGCAGGTCTTGGTCGTTTCAACTGATGAATTTGTTGACAGTTGATTTAAAAACAATATTTTAATGCTTTTTTTTAAATACTAGACAGATTTGACAGTTATTGCCATTATGAAGAATATGCAAGCCCAGAGGTCTGAAATCTAGAGTCCAATATAACAGGTTTTAAGTCACATATCTACAGCTGGACATTACCTGTGATGATGTCATATGGTTGTTATCACGCTTACTGACGGGAGGTTGGAAGAGGAGGAAATGACCTTATTAATGGTATTAAACTGTCTGCAAGGACTGGAGCCATGAGTTTCTTGTGTGCGGCATGAATCCAGTGCTGTTAGCTGGTAAAGTGATCCGTATGATGAGGGCCCCGTGGCTGAAGCCGGTGTAAAAACCGATACGGCATCTACCTGTCAAGACTCTGGCAACAAATGTGTCTTGGATCAAATGAGACATCATGCAAATCAGACATAAATATGAGATACAATTTTGCAGTATGCGTGTGTTTGCCTGCTAGGCATTTGAACCGCACTTTCAAACCACCAGCCCAACCTGGATTTTATTTTCTTGCGGTTTATGCTCTTGCCTTTCTCAACTTTTAAAATTTGGCTCTAGCGTTCTTGACATTAATACAATCCACAAACACAGGAGAGAGATCTGAAAGATTCTGGCTGGCTCAAACTCTCTGTTCCAAAGGCCAGATTTATCACACCATACCTGCCCCAAACAACACGCTCTCCAAGATCCAATTGTGTTGTCACTGTCGTTGATTTAAAATGTGAATATAGCTGCGTGTAAAATATCCCAGTGAGAAATTTTGCATGTGGAATTTGGCTCCGGAGGAAACAATGAAGTCATGATAATGAGGTCATATTAGTGACCTGTGGGATGAGTGTCTGAATTCTTTTATTTCCCCATTGAATTCCTTTTTTTTTCTCTTCTTATCCTGCATAGCGGCATTCTTAGAAATACTTCAATATTAAACAAGGTACACTCTTCAAAAGCTTTTAATTTATTTATTTATGTTTTAAGAAATGAATACTTTTGATCAAAAGTAACAGTGAAGACATTTATGTTACAAAAGATTTCTGTTTAAAATAAATGCTGTTCTTTTGAACATTCTATTCACCAAATAATTCTGAAAAAATATATCATGGTTTCCACAAATAGTATATTAAGCAGAATAACTTTTTCAGACTTTTATAACAATAAGAAATCAGCATATTAGAATGATTTCTGAAGTACAACGTAACACTGAAGACTGGAGCAATGGCTGCTGAAAATTCATATCATGAGCAATAGTAGTAATGATGCTTTTCTTCACAAGTACAAATAATTAAGAAAAAAAAAATCATTAAAGATTCTTGATCCCTGTCCGCTGCCAGCAACTGAAGTTCCTAGGTTATCAGAATTAATGGACACAGTGTAGTGTTAGGATCTTTGCCACTCTCCACATACACAGCTTTTTATTACACAATATTTTACAGCCCTTGTGGCTTTTTCTTGTTAAGCACGCTGAAATAGCTTTGTGTTTGAACAGCTGTGAACTACAATTTTACTTCTCCTGAGGACACTCAACACTTGCAAAAATGTGAGTTCACCCCTTTCCTGTCTTTCGTCCTGGACACTGACACCGGCCTGTAAATCGCTAAATCTCTATGAATAAAGTTTTATTCTGGGCTTTGAGTGATTGGCCACCTCAGGCTGGTCTTCACATACCAGCGCTGAGCTCATATGTGTGTGTGTGTGTTTGGGCCATTCTCAGCAATGAGTCAGATGATACATGACCATGTTTGAATAGTGAATCCTTTAATTGCAAGCTTAATCTCTAAGAAAGGCTAAGAGCAACTTGTACCTGCTGACCCACTACAAATAACAACTGACACGAGTACACTGGGATAAGGTGGCATGCTCACAAAATCTTTTATAGTTTATAGTTTTGAACATGAATTGTATTAATCACGAATCTGAGATGGGCACTTTTGGAGTTTAATTGTGTTTACTTGGAGGATGTGAACTGCAAAGGCACCGTTGTAAGAAAATTAACTAATGAATAAAAGCTTTAAACTAGAACTCTATATACTCCGATCACATCCAAGGCACATAAACAAGCGTGATGGTCCATTTGAGTTAAAATTTCAATATTTATTCCAGTAATACTATTTGTTTTAATTATTTAAAAATTTGCATTTAACAAAATATTGTATTTCACCCTAAATTAAAAGCAGGGGTTTGTTTAGAAAGAATTGGCAGCATCAGTTTTTAATTCTCTTAAGCAAGAGGATTAAGGTATCAAAAACTAATCATGTTGTTCCAGCTTTCTTTGAACCAAGTTTCAATTCCATCCCATCTGAAATAAAAAATAACCATTGGCCAACTGAATAGTGTTAGTTTACCTGTACTTTGTAAATGAAGTGCAGTCAGAAGTGAACAACAGCAATGCAAGTCCGCCAACATGATAAGTTTCATCATTTTGCCCATTACTTTTATTGTAAATTCGTTTTTTCTTTGCATTTTAGTGTTTAAAGGTCCTGTGAAAATGCAAAGAAAGTCTGATCCAGTGAATAGCAACTCCATGAAAGTTACTATTCAATTATTTTCAGTTAATAGAAAATTTGGGGCATTTTGATAAGGGGAAAAAAACTTGCAGTAATTGAAGTGTGTACGCCAAACTGTTCACGTATTACATAAACTGGCACATAATATGAACAATGTTTAACTTCTTTTAGTCTTCTTGGAGGTCCTCAAAGTACAATGAAAAGTTTTTCATCTTTCGTTGTGTAGCTAGAGAACGTTTTCTGTGTCGTGGCACACATATTGATGCTTTACAAGCCCTATAGTTTTTTTATGAGACTGAAAGTCAGAAAGCATGAAAAGAATTTTAACACACTATACCCTGAAATAAATATGCCCCTGCATATCAATATTTCTCTTTAACACCATGCACAGTATATTCTTAGTATTCAGTGAATTAAATCACTGTGGCTGAGATTGGACAGTCAGAGAAATCTGAGAAAGAGAGAAACATTCTGTCCTTTGTATAAATTTTGGCACTACTAGATACTTTATTACAAAGCAGAAGGATGAATTTATGCTTTATGCGTGCTTGGCTATTGTTTAGGATAGAAAACCTGAACCGTTAAAGATCCACTAAGGACATGTTCAGACTGCATATAAGACTTGGGAGTAACAACCAGGTCCTAAATCTTTCTAGCCAACGAGCTTATCTTAAGATATCCTTCTTTCTGTGAAGTCATTTAACATTTCAAGCCATTATTAGTTTTAACTGCAATTTATATATGACTGTCAGTCTGTTAAAAATATGAATCATTTAATTCATCAATGCATTTTGCAATAAAAAAAACAAGATACATTTACACTAAAGGTCCTTGCACACCGAGTCCGAAATTTTTGTATGCGTTTGTTAATTTTTATTTTTTTGTATTTGTCATCCTTTCCTATCAAAATGCTTGCTACGGATGAGAAAACGCAGAAAATCAACCTTGATTTTTTTATGACGGACGAAAGTTTCGGAGGCAGTGTGTAAACATGATTGACACATTGTGAGGTCATATTTATTTTGTAACGTACAAAAATTTCGGATGAGAATTTCGGACTCAGTGTGCAAAGACCTTAACGGTGAATGAAATGCTGGAGTTACCAAGATGTTTGTCTCTAGTAGGCAGTACTATTGGGATGTGGTATCCAGCTGCATCTAGGTAGTCATTGAATCTTTCTGCTCCTCATTTGCATAATGTTGCATAATGTTTCTACTTACAATGGTCCCTAGCACAGGTGTCTCATTGAAATTTAATGACATCCAGTTGTTTAGATGCAACAAAACTAAGAAATGGGAACATACTAGCATTTGTGGGCAACACTGCTATAATAATTTTGGGAAAAAGGGTTTTTAAAAATACTTAAATAAATACTGTAAATGCTACTAGACTAATAATTCTTACATTTTGATGGTGGATCTTTACATTGTCTGCTTGATATGTACTCTATGATATGTGCATAAATAAAGGCTGTTTCATAAACTATGTAAACATGCACTAGATGGATGACTTTGGCCATTTTTTTCCCCCTTTAGGAGACTGTGTCAAATTAAAAAGAGCTAAATAAATAAACATTTAAAGCACATCCCGGGAATCCTGCATTCTGTTCCACTCAATTGCACTTCATCTAGTTCATTCTTTGCTACCCGTCTGTAAAAGTGAATGGGACAAGGAGCATAAATTAGTTCTTTTTTGTAATTAGCTCCACAAAGAGCTAACTGAACAAGCTTTAGCCTCTTCTAGCCATATTTCGTTATTATTCCTTTTATTCAAATTAGGGACCAATCTTTGCTTGCTAAATTCTTGATGTTTGGGAGCAAGACTAGTCCAATGCCATCTGTTGGTAGTAATCCACTTGTCAAGCATGTGTTTTATACTAGGAGGACCAGGGATTAATTTCACGGCCATTCTGCACATCCCAAAAGAGTGTAAAATGGCCTGCTTAGCTCTAAAGTTAAAAGATTTACTGCAATCTTCATGCAAACTACAACAGCAAACAACAAGATTCTTCATTCTAAACCACTAAGTCTGAGGGACAGATCACAGAAAAATACAAAACTCTGTCATTATTGATTGATCCTCATGTCTCGTCATTCAAAACTGATGCATTTCTTCTGTGAAACACACACAAAAAAGTTATAATAATTTATAAGTTGCTCCATACAAGAAAAGCAAATGGTGACCGTGGCTGTCAAGCAAGATTTTCTGTAATTTTTGGGAGCTTTTTTGCTCTTTTTGAGGAGTTTGAGTTTGAGAAGGAGCTGCATGGAAGAGAGCAGCTGAGACGTTCAAATGTTGTTTTCCACAGAGGAAAGAAAGCATGATGGTGAGTAAATAATGACAGAATTTTTCATTTAATTTTGGGTTAACTATCCCTTTATGTGCTTTCCAGCTGAGGACTCTGGCTTTCTGGTTCATGGCACTCTGGGGGTTTCCTGTTGTGCTGAAGGTCAATACACAGCTGACGCTTGAGAACGAGGGAGGGATAAATCAAAGTACGGTTATGAAGGAGGTGAAGAGAGAGAGAAAAGGGTAATCAAGGAAAGGAAGCAGGAAGAGCTGCTTTACTACGGCTGTCGTGGTCAGTATTTGACAGCTAAAGTGGCTTGAGTTGGTATCCTCATAAGAAAATGAATTACACAGGAAACACTACAGCACCTGCTCTTACAGTAGTGCTTTTACACTTTGACTTTGTAACAAATCACTCCTTATATTTCTTCAAGTGAAGTGCATGTGAGAAATCACAGCCTCGTCCTCATGCTCAGTCCAGCATTATTCTATTTCCTAAGAGAATTATTTTATTTACATAAAATGAAAAATCCTTTAGACTTCCCTCCAAAGATAGAGAGGGGATATTCATCGGTTAAAATCATATCAAGTCCAAAATAATTGATTTAATAATCAAACACACCTTAAAAGAGGCCCATAATCCTGGCACAGTTGTGGTAGTTGAGAGTATATCCGAAACAAATCACTCATCTGAAAGAAAGGAAACAGAAGAAAAACAATGTTTATTCAGGCCATATCTCATCTAGAGAGGTTTCAATAATAAAAGCAACCTTTTTATGTTTTTTATATCAGGGAAAATGTAAGCCTTGTGGAACTGCAGTTCATTAAACTTTATTAAATGACAGAATATACATCTATTCATCCAGTCACTGTTAAATCTCACAGATTAGACGTGTGCTTTTCTGAAGCAGAAGGTGTTACATTGGGCTTTGCCATTGTGTAAAGCCAAGTCAGATGTTACTATCTACACCGTACTTGAGTGAAAAATAAGACGGAAAACTGTTTTGGCTGAGAGTTTGCATTTCTATGCAACTAAATTATTCAGCATAATACATTTTGAGTGATATTAAACCTTGCTGACATGAAAACCACATGTATATGTATGTGGGTTCAGACAGAACATTCTGTATTCTTCAAATTCTCTGCATAAATGTGAATGAAAAACCCCACAAATAATCAAATGTCTTGGGTTTTATAGATAATATCTCTATGTTGTGAATATAGCATTCTGAATACACCATCTGACAAATTTTCAATGTATATTAAGTAAAAGCACTCTTACTAATTTAATGAACCATTTTTGTGTGGCATTGTTTGCTTAAAGGGGTCATATGATGTTGCTAAAAAGAACATTATTTTAAGCGTGTGACGGAAATGTTACGCCCCTTACCATATTGTGATGCCCTGTCCGGCCGGAGCGACGAGACAAAAACATTAAAACCCATTATAAACGAGGCATTTGTTGCATCCAGTGGGTACATAATTACGGATTATAATGACATATACTGTCTTTTTAAACATAAAACCATATCTGCATTTGTGATTGGGCTTGCGGCAACCACATGTGACGACCCCGGCTGGACTCCGCTTCGTCCACGGTGAAAGCCGATCCGGCGATCCACAGCGCCCAACACGGATCAGCTCTAGGCATGACGAAGCGGATATCGTCCTCTTTTGGAAGGCCAAACAAAGTAGTTTCGCTTTCACAATGAAACACTTAGCATCTTCACGACATGGCGGCAGCAACAATACTACAGCGAGAATAAAAGTAACACCTTCTTTCTTCTTCCCACATCGTGATGTAGATATGTGGGGGCGT
>NW_015652302.1:352697-394351 GCF_001515625.1 Sinocyclocheilus rhinocerous | reverse complement strand
CCCTGCAATTGCCGTCCAAAGCCACGCCCCCTGAACGCATATACGCTCACAGACCAGAATACCAGAGACAACATTACTACAATAGGCTACATCAGGTTCCCAATTCCAGCCCATGTTCCGAAGTGAAGTAAACTTCAACGGATTTCCCCTGCTCAGGGAGTAGGGAGCAATGAACACTGTAGGGATCATATCGATCAGGACACTGTTCATGCACGTAGCTCACTTCTAACGAGCTGGTTATCTGAATCGCGAGGACTGGAATTGGGAACCACTGGGCTACATCATGTGTCATTCACCTGTGAGAAAACTTTAAAAGTACTACAATACCAGGAAGGAAGATCTTGTTGTTGATGTTTGTCTGCCATTCTCGCTCTGTCTGCACAGCATGCGTGAACGCGCTGATGACGTATCCTGTCTGCGCGAACCGGGTGCGCAGAGGTATGCTAATACATACGTTGACAGGCAGGTAGGAAAGTCAATTAAAACGCTCGGACCGAGCGTATTGTTTGTACGAACATTTCTTGGTCCTACGCCTTCCACAGAATATATAAATACAGATAAATACATTTAGACCACTTAACTTAATGATTGCTATGGGGATGTGAAGAGACTTTCAACCAGCATAACAAAAAAAAATTCTGAAGACAATCACCTATTGTACCTTTAAGATGGCAATCATGGCATTACAACACCAACTCGCATAAAAAGTAAGAAATTGATCATATCAGACAAGTCAATCAGCAATAAAGGAACGTATCAGGTTCAGTGAGGGAGAAGAAAGGTTAAACAAACTCCACAAACCCAACACGTTATAATACACTGCATAACGTTTCAGACACAAACCATGTGGAACTCAAAAATGATGGATCTGCCATGAAGAGAAGAATGTTCCTCAGGCTTGTGCACGCTTTTCTGTCTACTTATGTTTCTCTTGGCAAAGCTCTGCATGGCCATCTTATTTTTCACAAGGAGCCTCTGTCCACGCATATATGGTTGAACTTTATGAGCATAGTAGACAAAAGTGGCAGAAGCACATTTCACCTGGAAGACCCTCCATCCTCTGTCAGTTCTAGCATCAGCTCGGTGAATGAAACTAAGCATATCCACGGTCACAGAACCGGAGCCTTGAAAAGCTCTGAGGTCACTTAGCTCATGACTTCTGAGTGAACTTGATGGCTGGAAATATATTCCAAACTTACAATCTCTCTGCTCACTTATTGTAAATAAAGAAGAAATTTCAAGTCAAGCATTTCAGTTGTCATGTACAGACAAACCAGCACTGGTAATCTCGCCAATGAGATTATGGGGAAAAAAAAGTTCATTAATAAAGGGTTTTTGATTTTGTCAGTGATTAGATGAGCCGGAAAATGTACATAATGACAATAAATATATGAACTGAATCAAAACATATTGTTGATGAAAAATTACTATACATATGAGAATAATCAAAAATATACATAACATCAAAAGGGCACAAATGCACAAGCAAACTTGATATTATGCACTAGTCAAAATGTGTCACGTTCCTTCCACAAAAAAAACACAATGAAAAACTAAAGTAAACACAAAAAGACAATGAAAAACTTAAGTTAATAAAATGTATACAATAAAGCACTGCAGTCACTCTGGTTCCCTCAACAAAAATCCAATCAGATTTTTCCACTGGCTTTTGGATTATCGTTTATGATTCTTACATGCTTTGTTCACCATGATAATCATCACAAATAAGAACAACTTTTATGAATTTTGAAGACTAAATACAACTGGCAGAAGTAAAAATCTTAGGATATACATGAACTACACCACAGTCACATGACTTCAACGTCACCACCAGCTTTGACTCTTTCAGTCTTTATTTAAAAAAAATTATTAATTAAATTCCCTGAAATTTGAATTTAGAATAGTTTTTAAGAGTGCAGTTGTTGAATTATAAACACAACAATGCTATGAAAGCAAAGTCAGTGGACTAGTGACTAGAGTTTAGCGTTTTGGCATGATGTTTAAAGGGGTCATATGAGGCTGCTAAAAAGAACATTATTTTGTGTATTTGGTGTAATGAAATGTGTTTATGCGGGGGGTGTGTTAGAACGAGCCGTTTTAGGTAGGCGTGGCTGACTCTTAACTTTTATAAAGAATATCTCTTTGGATTTGAGACTTTAGTCTTTGCAACTTTACAGATCTTCTTTATGCACCAAGAGCTTGTAACACTCCAAAGACAAAGGAAAAATTGAAATCGCATCATATGACCCTTTTAATGTCCCGGACAACTTCTGTAGCCTTTTTAGCCACTTGTTAACAACTGCCTTTTTCAAAAGAAGTAAAAACAAAAAAGCAATCAATCAATCAATCACAGGGGGTATTACTGGTGCATTTCATGTCGTAGACTAAAACTATGAAAAATATCAGGTTAACCACAAAAATTATTTCAGGTATTTAACCAAAAACCCATTCAAAAAACTCATTGACTTTGGGACGATAGAACGGAAGTAAAACTTGTATCCAGGTTTTGGCTTACAAAAATGCGTGACTTTTGTTAAACATTGATACAGATTTAAATTAATATTTAAAACATTTTAATATTTAGTTGCATTTTACACTCATAAACTAAAATGTTTTTTTTTTTTAATTAACACCAGTGTTTCTTCAAAATTGTATGACTGTTTTTCCCTTTGGTCCAAAACTGATACAGTACATCATATGGCTGCTGTTCTGAGGGAAAGCAGGGGGGGAAAAAACACTTTAATTTTGGTGTCTGGCAGGCCCATAAAAATGCAGTGTTGCTGTAAGTAAAAGATCTTACGCCATGAAGCATGTACCAAGGAATCACTCCTGAGGGCAGCATTGAAAGGTTTGGATGGAAGAGGACTAATCAGTGCCTGAGCGGGTGTTGTAGAAATGAAAAGTCTTGAAACATTCTCAGTTCAGTCCTAACGCTCCTCCTCTCCATGTAAAGATAGCCAGGCAACGCTTAAATATAAAATAAGAACTTCACATCTAGAAAAAAAAAGAATAAAAATATTTTTCAAGTTCCAGTGCAGAGAGAAAGCAGGGTTTTTTGGCCGTAATTTATTGTATTTCATCAAGCGTACAGAGGATTTGAGCTGTAAACTGCTCTTTCCCTGCATTTATTTTCTATTTTACAGCCATTACAAACACATTTGTGTGATTTGTAATCTCTGCAGGCTGCCGTGAGGACATTTCAGCTGAACTTATTCATGATGCTCTTGGAAGATGGTTTCAGGGCAAAGGTTAAATCAACAAGGCACCATTCCAACTCATCTTGAGGAAAAACTGCACATCTGATTAAGCGAGTTACATCTCAGTAAAGGAAATAGTTATGAAATGAAAACTTTCAAAATAATCACGGATAATCTAAATGAAGAATGAGGTATCCAGATAACGCGAGATAAGTGTTGCAGTAATTCATGTACAGCTCTTATTTACCTGAATGGGAAAAGAAAAACATCAATGAAACTATTCATCAATGATACATTCAAATTTAAATGAGGATTCTAATCAGACAACAATATTTACATAAATTGTACTTCTTTACATCAAATTACACCAACAATATGTATTTTTCTGGCTGGTGCAGCCAATTCACATACATATTCAAGAGTAAACAAACATGCGATGCCTCTATGAAAATGAAATCTCGTAACTACAACCTACAGGCGCTACACTGATTGTTATGATTTCTCCCATTCACATCATAATGTCTCTTCCCACACTGTTCATCAAAACACCTTAGAATTGTAACAGTCAGCTTCATCTCACACTGCATCATTACAAATTACCAGTAAAATGTCCAGTTCACCCATTATCATCCCATGATGACGGATCCAGCACTGATGAAACTCTTTTACAGAAAGTTTTCTTGTGGTGCTGATGAAGTGCTGATATCCCCTCTCTGTCTCAGGCCAGTTTCAGGCATAACTCAGCAACACAAATTCATCTGAAACGAGGCAGCATTAAGAGGCCAATTTGGCAATTCATTTCAGATGGCGGAGTGACCGCAATTATTTGTTTTTGGATGCTATTGAGAATGTACGTTTTGAAAAAGGATGTGTGAGGGCAAATGTTCCGCCAGTCTATGACTGATATATGCCTTGTGGATTTCCCTTACACTCACTCAGAGCTTTTCCTCAATGGATAATGACAAGCACATGTCCAAAAGATCCTTCAAACACACACACAGGAATCAGTTTAAATTATGAATAGACCGCATGATCAAACGTACTAAAGCACCATCATAAACGAACAGCAAAAACTTCCTGTTAGGTGTCAAAAAGTACATTTGAAAGTTCATACATTTTATTGACAATTTACTATAAGCTTCAACGCCAAATTTACCGAGGCCATTTTGTAAATCATTTGAACATTTTATGGCCTGCAATAAGCATTTTCATATTGTTTCTGATCTGGCCACTATAGTCGAACAATTTTGCCAAACGCTATAAAGAAAAGAGACAACCGAGCCAAAGCTTGAGGATAAAGCAGACACAATTGTACATTATACTCAATTCTTGTTTTTTACACCATACATAATGGAGCCCTGAGAGTTTCCAGCAAATATTTGTTCTAAAAATCCATCTGCATGTACTCACCCACACCCAAAATGGATGACTGGTTTTTGGGCCCTAATCTACATTAACAGGACCATACAGCCAAAAAAAATGAGCTCATTGGTCTCACTGCAAAAGATGATATAAGCAGCCAGTTAGCTACTGCTTACATTACAAATGACCACAAGCAGCAAAGTGGGGTATGCAATGATGATGGAGGTGAAACGGTGTTGGAAACGGTCCGTGATGGAATGAAAGGCAAAGGAAAACCTCCAGTTTCCATTTAAGGTTCATTTCCGTTCAGATATGTTCGAGATGTCAGTGTGTTTCTGGCTGCTACAGAGCTAAGCAGCTGTAATTTAAAAAGCATAGTCACTTTTATGTATAATCATGACTGTATATTTCAGCTAGATTTTATTATGCATCTAATTCGATTAGAATTTAAATGAAAGACAAATGCTGAGGACAGACAGTCAAGGTTGTACACTCACTGTTACTGATGTTTTCTATGAATCACTGATATATACGCTGTTACGTAATGAACATATTTCAAACGTAATGTGTAATGTAACGAACATATGTCACGGACCATGCTGGTAAATGTTGTAATGAACACATATGTGACCTTGTGCACTCTGACATTCTGCCTTGGTCGAGCAGGAATCGGCAATGACGCTGGGTAATCGCCATTAATAAAAAATAATAGCTGCAAATTGCAAATTTCCTGTCAAGCTAGCCACCCCCTTGAGAAGTACTTGCGCCTGTAAATGTGTGATCTGACATTTTTATTCATTATCGGGACATATTTCAAAAAATTTCTGAACCACTTAGAAAAAATTGCACCTAATACTATACCAATGAAAACATTTATTTTAAGTGTATTTTTGATAATGAAAATATCTGTTATTAAGTCATTAGTTATTAACTCTTCATTATTAGCTCTTAACTATTAATTAATAACATATATATATATAAATAAAACAGTGCCATTTTTACAGAAATTTTTTTTGTAGATATACTCTCATTTTAAACACAAACACATATGAAATGAATCCTGACTCACTGTTTTCCATATAACAGTAAACTGTGAAATTTAAACAAATGTAGCAGCAAATAATGTAAAAATAATTTTTAAGTACATTTCCTAAAACCTTTGTACAGTTAAAACATCTTTAATAATAATAAAAAAAAAAAAATTCACTAAAATAAAAAAGCGTGACGCTACAAATTAGTGAAGTGGTTGCATCCTAGATGAGGAGCAGATGTTTTAAAGGGATAGTTCACCCAAAAATGAAAATTCTGTCATGAATTAATCACCATCATGTCGTTCCAAACTGGTAAGACCTTCATTCATTTTCGGAACACAAATTAAGACATTTTTGATTAAATCCGAGAGCTTTCTGACCCTGCATAGACAACAATGCAACTACCACGTTCAAGGCCCAGAAAGGTAGTAAGGACATTGTTAAAATAGTCCATGTGACATCAGTGGTTCAACCTTCATTTTATGAAGCTACGAGAATACTTTTTGTGTGCAAAAAAAAAAAAAAGATAGTGAATTCATTCAACAATTTCTTCTCTTCCCTGTCAGTCTTCGACGTGCATTCACAACAGTACCACGCATACATGTGGTTCTGCTGATGCAGGAGCCAGAGTTCTGACGTAGAACCCGGATGCGCTGCGCCTTGTTTGCAAGCAGAGGAATACACACGCATGCATTTTGGTACTCTCGTGAGTGTGCGGTGAGTAATTAATGACAGAATTTTCACTTTTGGGTGAACTATCCCTTTAAGATTTTGTTCTGGTGTGGCACCTGGAGCAGATATATGATGTGTTCCCACAATGAAGAGTGAACAAAGAGGAGAATGCTTTGAATTTGAAAGAGTCACTAAATTAGCAGTGAGCCATTGTTAGCGGGGCCACAGGTTAGTCCCAGGGCTCCAGTTAGAATGGGCGGAGGTGGATTTTACAAGCCCAGGCTGAAGAGCCGCAGCGGGATTGCCCTCACCAGCTGCCTGCTTTACAAGGCAAACTTCAAAGATAAGGCCTTGACTTACCCCCCTCCAGTACTTGCCACACCACCAACTACACTCCTTCTTTGGGTTACACAGTGTGAGTAAAGCAACATGTTTCACGGTTCACTTGTAATTACTTATTCTGAGTGACACACTCCAGTATGTGAGAAAATGCCTGTTGACTAATGGGGTTTTAGGGAAACCTGTCACACAAGATGATGGCAGGACTCCACAGACCCCCAAATATGATGACCCCCTTCCTAATATATACTGTAAAAGCAGCCATATATTTTCATACATAAAGACTGATTTATACTATGTGAGAAAAAAACTGAAAACATAAAGACATGTTGTCTGTCAAATTTAATAACCGACTTTTATATTATTACTGTATTAAAATATTATCTGGAAAATACAGATTTTGTAATAACTATTTTTTTGAACTCACTAATATTACAGTAATATTAGATATATTCACCTGAGGAGAACGTTTTTTTAATTCAACTAAATTTGTATAGTGCTTTTCGCAATAGGTATTGTTCCAGAGCAGTTGTAATGTTAACTTTGACAGTCCTAAAAAAAATACATAATACAAAATATTTGTTTCCTCTCAAATTGTAGAACTATATTATAAAAGTATTATTTTATATTATAAAATAATAAAAACATACATATTTTTCCTTTATATTATATTATCAATGTTTGATCAGGATTCTGTAAGGTAGATCTGTCAGAAAAGCTCTGAAGGGCACAGAATTCCCGAAGTTTCTAAACGGTTCACTTTTTCCATCTCAAAACCCCACTGACCTGCTTTGCCGTCTGAATTCTTTGGCTTCTGAGGAACGGGATGATTACGGCATGGAATTTCAGTGAAGACTGACTTAATTTCTGCTCCTGAAATAGAGGGGTTGGAAGTCAGAGGCAAGGCCGCAGAAAGGCAATTACCAGTCAGCAGTGGAGAGATGAGATAGACGCCAGATTATTATTCCTAGTTCAATTGAGGGGTTGAGCTTACGTGACCTACTCTAAACAGCATTGCCCTATTTTACAGAAACAGCCCCAGTCTATAGATCTGACTGATGAGGTCACAATTCATTACTAATTAGACCTCTTACGTGACACGTAAAGTGATATGCATGTTAAAATGAGACAGCTGATAGGGTCTCTCTATCCCTCTCTCTCTCCCTCCACCCCTAAATCCATCTCCTCTTACACTAAATGAGCCAGCTGCGGAGGCCCTGTCCTGTCAGGCGTGGTTGCTGCCTGCTGGCCTGTCCCCAACTATGGCTAGACAGCGGAGTCCCCCGATAGTTGACTGGACGTACGTCCGGCAGGCATCCATAACAACCGTCTGCAGTCCTGAGCAAAGGATTAGTGATGGATTTTGACAGTTTCCCGACCGATGCCAGAAGAGTTCAACTACATAGGGCACAAGGAGAAGGGCACTTAATGCTGGGATGACGTTTTACCACAGATGTTCCAGAGAAAGTAATGATAATCAGATGTAGAGAAGAACGAACTACCGATCTGCTCTGATTTCTAGACATTAAGTTTCAGAATACACAGCATTACTGCAATGAGCTTATGCAAGTTTGCTCATACTGATGACACAAGTCTTCGTTATTATTTCTTTCATCTAAATGAGTCATTCTGGTTATGTATATGGGCCATTCTACAGAATTGCTGCAAACTGCTGTCCCACAACCAAAAAACACATTTAAAAAGCATTTAAGTATTAAAATCTTAGATGTTTAATAAGATCCTTCTATTATCTATTGAAACCCACAATAATATATAAAATATTAGTAAGATTAATATATATAAAATCATACTTTATTGGGTACTTTCAGTTGGGAGGTGGCCGTCCCGTACCCTGACCTTTAAATTTCAACTTATGAAAATGATATTGAAATTATTTTTGTATTTTTTTCCATTGTTGTTTTTAAAAGTATCTTTTTGATTTTTACAAAAAAAAGTGAATTAATTAGAAAATTGTATATTTTCTTTGTAAATTATGAAGCTTTATGTAAAAAAAAAAATGTGTCCCGCATTTCTCATGTCACTACCGAGACGGTGTATGTTTTAGTCCATTGGCCGAGACTGATTTTAACTACAGCCCTAAATTTGTGATCAGGAAATATTCCTGTGCGAGTAGATAGGTCCCATCACTTTGAGGTAAATGTGTTCAAAAGTCTGAAAAATCTGTGTGTAACTTTAAGGAACGTCACTACCGAACACTTTTTTCTGTATTCCATAACATTTAGTTTTTATATGTGTACCACTGTTCAGAACTGTGCTAGCTAACCATGTGCTGATTAGCATTTTTGAGCTAGGTACAAAAGTATCTAAAATTGTCACTACCTACACAGTCACAACCAAAACATGTCATCATTGTTTCAGTAGTGACAAAAGGGAACACATAATTCTCATATTTGGGGAAAATAAACAAAATTTTAGTACAGTTATGCAATTTTTTTGTATTTTAGTATGCTTTAGTAGTGTTTCAGTATGTGAGTTAAAATTCTGTAATGTGATGTGGTTGCTACCAAAGTATTACTGTCACTACAGAAAATGTGCCGTCACTACCGAAACATGGGATGTTTTGTCAAAAATAAAGTATACTGAATTATCAACTAAGATGTTATGGTAGTGTTTGGTTCATTGAATATTCAAACTAATGAATCCTTAACTTTGAAATCAGTATTATAAACCTTTTGCCTGGATTCGAAACTGGATTCGAAATACAACAAATCTCATAAATTACACTTGAAATATTGTTAAAAATTATTATTTATTTACCTCTGAGAAATTTTAATAAAATAGCAAAAAACTATATTTATAATGTAGATGTAAGCTAAATTTGAATAGGTCAATATAACCCTTCTAATTAAATTATTATTACTGTGTTTCGGCAGTGACAAATTTGGGGAGAGGACAAATATTCCAAAACTTTCTATAAAAAAAAAATAGAGAATTAACAGCACAATTACTAGAAATCTGTACCTTGGATATTATACAAATTTTTTTGGAAAAGACATTGTTTCCAACTCTGATTTTGGACCAATTCTGTAGAATGGCCCATATGAGGACATGAAAATGTATACTCAGCTCTACTATTTTTTTTCTATAAGGAACCTTTTAATTGTAATTTAATTTTCATTTCACAACTTTGGTTTGACCAGGGGCCTGTACCATGATGGTGGCTGAACAAACTCAGGGTTACAGGATTAGTTTTGAGTTGACAAAACCAAACCAGTCCAATCCGGCTTTGTTGGTACCATGAAGCTGATCATCAACTTTCTCTGTCAACTCAGGCTTGATCCTGAGTTAATTGGGCACGTGCACTTGAAAGTGTGACATCAGTAATGAACAGCCAATCAGATGCCTTGAAACTGTGATTCACTTCTTGAGAGAGAGTCAGTGCGATTCACTACCAAAGATTAAAAGATTGAACAATATGAAGAATTTAAACACATTTACATGAGATGAAACGATCTTTCCAGGAAAGAGGGAAACTTAAAGAAAACATCTTGCCATATAAGTGCAAGTAAAAGTAGTAAAGTTCGTTTATAGAGTTGATCATATTTATAGGTTTAAAAACACTTTAAAATCTAAGCTCATATGTAGTCATGTTTAAAGCTATTGATTCTAAAACTTATTTATATTGCATATTATCTATATGTTTATATTAATTTAAAATAAAAGCTTGATAATTACTATTAAACTAAGCTAGCTTGTGTAATGGATTAAGGGTATAATAATTAAATAAATCATATAAACCAATTATAAAAAATAAAAATCTGACATTTTATCTTTAAAAATGTTTTACTATGTAGCGTCCTTTAATTTGGAGTAAGAGAAACTAGGGGAGTGGCTTTATTACATCAAACATGTGTCACTTTACTTGAAGCTGATTGGTCAGATTTCGGTTTGAGATCTCTAAACCAGAACATAACCTGCTGGTTAGCTGTGGAGCTTAAGTTACTATGGTGATGAACACCACTAAAAGCCAAGCCACTTTCATGGTACCTAAAACCCAGGATTGGTGCAAACTAAACTGAAATTTACCTGGCTAGCCAGCTAATCCGGCTTCATGGTACAGGCCCCAGGTTGCCATTTCTCCATGTTTTTAAGCTTTAAAAAAATAGAAATATTCCAGATGCTCCAGATTTATTTTTATTTATTTATTTATTTATTTATTTATTTATTTATTGTTTTTGTCTACCCAAACGTTTTTAATCCAATGTCTTTTCTTGTGAATAATTAATTAAAGCCAAGTACAAAATGGCATTATCATCTAGGAAGTGACATCATTTTAGGAAGCGACTAAATATAAATAAATAAATAAAATACCTAATATATTAGCAATGGACTTAATGAATTCTATTTTGTGGTTTTATTTGATTGGTTTCATTCTAAAACATTCCATCTTGTTTGAAAACAGAAATTAGTGTGATGGTATAAAATTTTTAAAAGATGATTAAAAATAAGTTACTCATGTAAGTTAATGCAGTCTCTTACTGAGCAGTTGCTATCTTTACCTCTTTATTTCCAGCATGTTAAATTTCTTCGCCCAAACATATTAATTTTTTAAAAGTTACATAGCTCAAAACGTACAACAGGAAATACCAGAATGGTAAATATAAGTGCATTAGGATCCTGTAATGGTTGAAAAATATTTAGATAAAGAGCATACCATTTTGGCAACGTTTGAAAAGAATGGCAAATGAAAATATAAGTGTGCCCACGACTGTCATACAGCTTTTCAAACAACCAATCCAACTATCACCTCCACCCAACCATTATAAGCGTCATTATGTGCTTACAGTGCAAACCCTCCCCAGCCCAGGGCACTTCCTGTTTAATCAGCACTAGAGCTGCTAGTGAACAATCCCCATACACAATAACTAATATTATGGAGTATGAAGAATTCATATTATGAATGTTGCATAATATCCTGTGATATTAACCATCAGCAACTGTGCAATCATTTGTCAGGCCTCCTGTGACCGTGGTGCCAAAGGTAAAACGATCTGGTCTAACATCCACAGACTAAACGCTGTATTTAGGTTCGGATTGGATTGATTCATGAGCATCTGGCTCTGACAATTCATGTTTGTAGGGGAAATTTAATAGACTGAATTTAAATTTCAGTATGAAAGAAATAAAAATGTAATGCACTGAAAGAAATGAAGCAATCTATCATATAGATTAATCTTCAGTGGAAGCATTTCAGGGTCAAGTTTTAAAAAATACTAATGTGGAGTGAAAGAGACAGAAGGAGAGAGAGAGAAGTCACCGTATTCTCTCATTCCTCCCACTTGCTCACTGGATTTCACATTTACGGTGGTTAAAGTGAGAGCGGACCCCAGCCACACCCCCTGACTATAAATCCAAGGCATAAGGAAACGCTCAGCTGAAATCACACGTGGAACTGAAGGATCTGGAGCTCACAAACTCATTCACACACACACGTCTGGGAGGCGACTTGGCATGCTGTGAGCCCAAATAACTGATGACAGTGGAGAAAAGAGCATTTATTATGAATGAGTGAGGGTCAAGCATCGCTGGATTGGTTGGATCCCTAAAGCAGGACTGGTTACAGAAGCTAGTCACTTCGCATGCAGACCATAGTGTAGACTGGGGTGTACGATTAGAAATTGGGATTGAGTTCACTCCTGTGTTTGTGCAAAGTAGAACGATTCAATAGAGATTTCTACGCAAGGGCGAAGAGTAAAGTCCAGGGGTCCCGTAAGGTGCTGAGCATGTCTTTTGCAATGGTGCGACCAACCCCAGGTCATTTCTTGTGCTCTGAGATCAGCATGCACTCCGAGGATGATGACAACGGCAGTGAGGGTTCTGGATCTGATGACAAGTCCTTCCGAATGGCCGGCCACGGCTACGGCGCATTTAAGTTGGGTGCTCGCAAAAAGAGGTACGGCTGCCGACCGGTAGCAGCTCCCAGCGAGCTCCGTTCTCAGATCGTCGAGATACGCCAGAGGAACACCGCGAACGCCCGAGAGCGGGACCGCACGAACAGTGTGAACACGGCGTTCACCGCTCTGAGGACGCTCATACCTACCGAACCAGCTGACAGGAAGCTGTCTAAGATTGAGACGCTGCGGTTGGCCTCCAGCTACATCTCGCACCTGGGGAACGTGCTGCTGGTTGGAGAGGAGTGTGGAGATGGCCAACCTTGTCTCAGGAGCTCGGGAGCCTTGTGTCATCACCTCCACAACCTTCCAAAGAACTCGACACCCAGCCCGGACTCAGAAAACTCACAGCCCAGACAGATCTGCACATTCTGCCTTAGTAACCAGAGACGGCTGGTGAGTAGCTTGATGAAATGTAGCTGTCAAAATGTATGACAGGTTAGATAGAGATCAAATCTGACTGACATTTATAGAACAGTCAAAACTTGGAAAATTAGGTGTTTAGTCATTTAGTTGTTGTTGTTATTTTGTGACAGGTCAGAGGTCAGTGCATTGTTACTGATTCATGAACTTTATCTGAGATTTAAAGCGGTGGTTCACCCAAAAAACAAACACTCTGTCATTTACTCTCCATCATGTCATTCTAAATCTATATGACTTTCTTTCTTCTATGAAACAGATACTTTAAATAATATTTCATATATTTTTGTCCAAACGATAAAAATCAGTGGGGACTTTTATTGTATGTACAAAAACATTTTTTTTTTTTTCAAAATATCATCTTTTGTGTTCTACAAAAGAAAAGAAAGCCATACGGGTTTGGAACGACATGAGGGTGACAAAATGATGACAGAATGTTCATTGTTGGGTGAGCTATCTCTTTAAATGCCATTTATCATAATAGTCTAGTGACTGATACAATGAAACGTTCTGAGTGTGCAATTGACAGATAAGCAGATATTTATGCATAGCTGTTTGAGCTCACATTAGCATAATTTCTTGATGTCATCAGATCATAAATACAGATCACTTTGGCACTGAAACTTGGCAAACCCCTTAATATGCTTGGTCTGACTTCATCCACATTAATTAACATCTACCGCATTCTAAATGAAAGTGTTTACATGAGCCTCTGTGATGAAAACAAGCGATTCATTTGGCTCTAGACAAAACTTTCACAGAGAGGTACACAAAATGTCACGAACACTCTCTGTACAGGCTGCTATGCGTCTGCTGTGTTTGTGCAGCGCATTAGAAACATCTGGTCTATTCCCCTGACAACCTGAATGTCTTCCTGCGCAGTTCACGAATGTCCTGAGTTCCACCAAAGCCTTCAACACCCTCATCATCAATAAGATGGCTAATCCTGAACAGACCCTTTAAACACCACAGTTTAATGAAAACACTCCAAATTCATCCTTTCATCTAGCATTTCATATGCTATTACTGAAATAATATGGCCGTATTCGATGGGCCACAGAGGATTATTTATTTATTAATCAAAATTTCATCGGCTGCGACCAATTAATGAGAGCTGATGAACTCAAATTTGTCAGTGTTCAACCGCAAACATTTAAAAGACTTTGTTTTATCAGCTGAAAGCACTTATTTTTCTGTTATGAGTTAAATTTAAGATTTATTTTTCTCTCTTAGTCCATTAGACTAGATCAGTCTTTCTTAAAGTATGTACACCTAAAGTCCCACAGGTATTAAGCTCAAGTACCCCTTCATAAATGCCAAACCAGTAAAAATAACTTACTGTATATTACACTAGGTTTCATTTTTTTTTAAAAAAAGAAAGAAAGAATGCTTTTCCACCAAAAAAAAAAACAATCCAAGAACTGCATCTAACAGCTATAAAATTATCATCAGCATTATTAAAATAAATGAATGCATTAAAATTAATGTAATATTAATTACCCAAAAATCATGTGATTGATTTTATTTGATTTTTTATTAATTTATTTAAAGTAATTATATATTCTGATGGCCCTAATTATTTTAAATGCATGATTTAAGTGTTTTTAATAGGTAAATTTAATTAAATGTACATTTAAATATAAATTTTAAATTTAGATATACATTTTTATTGACAGAGAGCTATCATAATCCCTAAAAGTTATCATTTCTATATGGATCTGATGTATTATTGAATGAACAGATTTTATGCTACATATTCATACAGAAAAAGGGAACAAGCACAAAAACATGCCAAACGTAATGGCAAAACACACACCCAGAAGTGCCTATTGATTAATATGTACCAGGTGGATATGTGACCAAAGATGACGTTATGGTAAGACCCCCAACACTCCAAAGCGATCAGATTCCCTAAATGAGATCTATCTTTGAGATGGTCCTGATTATGATTCAGACGTCTGAATAAATCTGACCTGTTGGTAATGACGGTCAGAGTTCAACTGCTCATCAGTGTCCTAATGTGTTTAAAAATCTAATGAGATAATTGTTTTTATGTGTCTGTAAAACAAATGGATGTACAAGATGTATAAAGACCCTTTAACCTACAAGCTACTCATTCTCTGATCACTTTGTTTTCTTTTCTTTCAGAACAAAGACAGAGAAAGAAAAACTGCATTAAGAAGTTAATGATGAGGAGAAGAGAGAGTAAAAGAGCATTTCCATCACATCTGCCTGAAGGAGCGCGTCGGAGCGTACTGAACATTTGGTGTAAATTTGCTGTAAATAAGCTGTTTAATCGAATGCAACACTTCTTAACCAAGTTACAACTTCCTGGTGGACGGCGTCATAATGGACAACTACACTGCATTCCGCATTTCCATATTTAGAAGCCAAAAACTTTGTGAATTTCATCATAACCTCTTTTTTGTTTTATATAGAGGTGATATACTTTTATACAAAAGTGATAGGGATGAAGAGGATGATTTGTAATTTAAAAACAGCGAAAGAAAAAAAATGAAAGAAAAAAGGGACTTGCTTGCTAACCAGCAAAGAACCTGTTTGTGTTTTTTTGGGTTTGTCTATGATGCATATATTTTGTAACACTGAACTTTATTTACAAATGACATAGGCTTTTTTTCCTATCAGAACACATTCCTACAGTTCGATCAAACATTAATGTCAAGGAGTTGTTTGTTATTCTGTAAGTAAACAATTATTGTTATTTTTATTTATTTATGCCGACTAAAATTTCAAAACATCGTTTAAACCAAATTATGTATATGTCAGGGTTGAAAAATCTTGAGTTTGAGGGCTTAAATGAATTCAGACAGACTGTGAGAGGTCTGCAACAGTAACTGAGAAACAGTGTTGGGCAGTAACTAGTAACTAGTTACTGTAATATATTACTTTTTGCAGTAACTAGTAGTGTAACTAATTTCTAATAAGATTTTAGTAATTATATTACAGTTACCATCCATAAAACAGCTTAGTTACTTTTGATGCCTCAACCCGCTGATTTAAAATCCAACAATCAAATAATTCCTAGATTTATTTTCATAATTTTCACGACGTGCAGCAGACAAACTTGGAATATGGAAAAGCTTATACATTCAGCAGATAGAAATATTGCATTATATTGATTTTAGGAAAAAAGATGATCATGAGCACTTTTGTGTAAGTTGTGGCTTTACTTTACTCTGACATTACATCCCACCCACATCTCTCTGATCAGCATGTGGTACATTATATAATTAAAAATCTTTTTGAAAAATTAAAGTTTCTTACAAACTTAATGAAATATAATTGTATATGGGTAACGGAGAAATGACAATTAGCTTCATGCTACACATGACAATTAATGAGATTAATACACATGAGATCATGAACACTTCTACTTGAATGTCAAAGTCAACAGTCCTCTTACCAATTTCTATCAAATCTCACAAAGCTCAAAATTTTAATTGTAGTGTAACTTATACCGGTAGCTATAATTATCTGGTAGAGATTTTCGACTATCGTCTCTATCGCGGTTACACATGACGTTGCTGTGCCATGTGGTCACAAAAAATTTTTGGTTGGAGCAGCAAAAGAGAACTCATTTCGCTATATGTGAGCGCCATCTGAGAGATCGTTTCATAGAGAGCGGGAGTATTGAACCGAGTTATTTTTTCCACTGTATAGGCCTTGAACAGTTAAATACACACCTGTATGTGTCAAAATGCCTGTCTTTGCAAGTGAAAGCAAACAGCTGAGAAAGAAAGCACGTGTAACAGTATATTGGATCCGGGCAGCTCTTAAAGTGACAGCAGTCATTCATGTTAATCAAGCAACAAATGAGAGAAAATCTCTCACTGCTCTTGACAATCACTTTTGTAACTTTGATAAGAAATATATATTTAATTTATACAGCGAAGAATATGCTTCATTTTTATTCATTTGATTACTTTATGTATGTAGCATTTCTTATTTATATGTTCTACAGTAGTTTTTTTTTGTCCTATTGCTTGTAATTAGTTTCTTATTCTTATTTAATCGCTGACTGTTTACTTGTCTTCAGTGAGCTTAAGTTTTTTTTAGGCTAATATTAGTTTTTTGTGATATTGACACTGGTGACAAGAACTATGACGTTTTTAAGGTATCATAAAAACCTCATTTAAAGCAAAAATAACAATATTGTGATATATATTGTTACCGTGAAATAAAATTATCGCCCAACCCTACTATATACTGACAATTATTCCTAAATCCAAGCAAGTAAACAGGTAATCTAACATTTTTTAAAAATGTGATTTGCTGTAGTGCTGAATGTCACTATCCTAAAACCGTCAGCATTGTTCTCGTCTCCTCTCAGTAAACTCTTAGTAAAGTCTCCCACACTCAGTGGATCCCTCTGTTCAGCTCAGCCATATTTCGCTCAATATAGAGTCTGTGAACTGTAACCAGTCTAGTGCTCTCAGATCATTTAACTCACTCTTTCCCTCTCCATCTGCTTCTCTTATCCAACATCAACAGCGCTTCATCATCCCCTGTGGCTGGAGACGGCACTGTAGAGACTAGTTGCCATGGCAACAGAACTGGTCCACTTATACCACTTTCTGCATGGAAACAGGTCCGATATTCATACAGTTTAACTAAGGTTAAGAGATCGATAGCTGAATGGCACAAAAAATGGAGACTGTTTCTGGGACACAAGGCTTTAAAATCATGTTTGAGAAAGTTAAATTAAGTTGTAAATGGTATCTAGCGTGGCGCTTTTAGCATCAAAAACAAAGGTTTGATTTCCAAGCCAATGCATGAAACCATAATATTCAAACCTTTAAAGCAACGCGAGCTGCTAAGGATAAAAGTGTCCGAAAAAAGTACTGCACACTGACCTGTACGGTGGATGTCGTTGGATATTATTGTCAAAGAAAGAGTCAGACCTGTAATTAAAGACATCAGAAAGGTATTAGAAACTTTCCACATATGATGAACTCCACCAAAAATGTTACAAACAAGTATGACCTTAAAAATTATCTGAATGATTTCATATGAAGTACAATACAAACCTTCTCTAAGTGGAATAATACGCGCCCTAAATATGCTAACCAGCAGCACCTGCATACTGAAGAGGGAAAGGGTATGAATATCCTCAGGTCATTCCTTTGGTAATGGGCTTGGAATCGGAGTGTTTTGTATGGTCCAAAAATGAAAAGCCAGGATCCTGTGACAATTCTTAATATGTGTCAGTCAAAATACTTTGTCTTTTTGGTATCTGTTATTGGATTTCAAACAGATTTGAAGTGCATAAAGATGTTCTTTTCTTCCATTCTGCTGTCTTTTTTGTATTAGATCTGTTTTGTTTTCTCTCAGAGTGTTTATGTATCAGTCCATATCTCAGACTTCTGGTAAAGCTTTCACAGATCCAGCAGGGAGTCTTGTGAACACCACAGGACGGGAAGCAGTAAAGCAACGATGGAATGACAGGTGTCCAAAGAGCCTGGCTGGCCCGTTCCAGCTCTCTCTCATTCTTGTCCCTGCAACACACACACACACACACCTGTGGGAGAGAGAAAACTCCTTTTCTGTGACTTGAGTTTCTGCCAGCTCCCTCTGTGTCAACATTTCTAGTCAGAAAACACGATCCTGTCCACTTATACCTGCTTTTAGCTAATTGTTTCCTGCTGGAGAGGCTAATATTGAGCTGCTATTGTTGAAATAGGCCTGCTAATTTGCCCTCTCCTAATGCTGGGTTACACAGAAAACAGTAGAGCATGACTAATGTGGCAAGATTTCGTCAGGCTTTCTTTTTTTAAAAGAGCTCTCAAGTAATAGCAATATAACTGTTTCCATGTTTGAGAAATATATGCACATATACAAAATATATACACTGGTGCCAAAGTTTAACAATTATGAAGTTTAACTATTATAAAGCAACACAAAAAGAATCTGAATGTCTTTTATCCTTTTTTATCAGGTAACAAGCAAATTTGGTAATAAATGAGAAAACTTTATCCATTACATCAAGTATCCAAGAACTGAACTCTAATCTTGGATTCAAATGACTTTCCCTCAGGTTTTAGTGTGCACCTAAGTCTTGACTTCTGACCCCTGATATCACAGTGAAGTAGAGGATGAGGACAGTGATGGCAAAGGTCAGTGAGGACAGAAGGAGTTGGACTTTGCAGCTGCTTCTTTCTCCTCATTTGACTGGCCTTAGGAGAATAAGTCCTTCTTGGTTTTACAGCACTCCTAATCCATACACACACTTTTATGCCCAAACATGTGTTCTCAAGACCCCGGCTTTGATGCATCCTCTCTCCTTCTATACCTCCCTCCCTCTGAATCCCTCTTTCTCTCTCCATCCCATCCAAATCCTCAAGTAAGAATGTGAGTTAACAAGTTTTGATTGTAAAAGAAGCCTTGAGATCCTAAGGGCCAATCTGTCAGCTCCCTGTGGCTCACCACAGAGCCATTGGCTTCATAGCAGACCCGAAAAAAGCAAAGGAAGAGAGTGAGAGAGAGAACGACCGAGAGACAGAAGGAGAAAGGTGGTATAACCCAGTCCCAGTAGCTCAAAATCAAGACTTGGTGTACTTTGTCCTGTTCAATTGGGCCTAGAGTTTAATACTGGAAAAATCTTCCTTTGCTGTCAATCAAACACTTTAATAAAAACAAAGTATAACATTGCGGTCTTGCTCACTCTCTCTCTGCCCCTGGGAGAGTGGAAATGCGAGGGGTGCCTGTGGAACTGTGAAAATCCCTCCTTTTATTGCCATCAGCTTGCAATGGAAAATTGGGTTTGCAGAGGGGCCCATCTGTTGGACATTAAGCAGCCACCTGGAGCTTTAGCCAATCATGAAATTAAACATGAGTATTAAAGAAAAATGAAAAATCTCCACTCCCAGACATGTGGGTCGCCCAGTCTTTGCCGCATTTAATCAAATTTCCGACAAGAAGCAAAGGCTTAGTTCACAAGGTTGTCACCCACCACCCCGCCAGTAAAACCACTTCTGTTTTTCCATGTTTTAAAAGAATAAATAAAAGCTGGTATATATGAATATTAGCCTAAACTGGTTTTTGAAGTATACTAAACGAAACTAATTTTCTTATTGAGTGATTTTGTTCCAATAGGATTACCTAAACATTCTTAACAAGAACATTTACTTGAAAAGCCAAACAAAAAGAAAAAAAGATTTTTTTAATCCACTGGAATATTTTAGATGCATGCTTAAAACAATAAAAAAATAGCTTCTCTTAAATTCCCTTTGAATTACATCATATATTTTTTTCTGAGTCAGTATTTTATGTAATTTAGGTTCTCAGAATAATTTGTCCTTTTTATAGGATGTTTATATATTTCTGGGCTGAAAACAAGACAAAAAGAAATTATTAAGAGAATAGTTTTTACATAGAACAGTTAGAGTTAATTGTAGATGCAGAATCAGCATAGAGGCTGTTTTTATGGGCTGGTTTCAAAGACATAAAATTTAGTCCTTGGCTAAGGTGCATTCTCAGAGCAGAAACACCATTAATAACATTTAAGTCCGCAACTAAGTGTAAACTTTTCAAAAGCCAGACAACTTTTTCTCGAAACGTTTATATCAAAATGATGCACTAAATAAGCACAGAAGCAAAGCTATGAACCTGATTCTTGACAGTCTTCTTTTTTAATTATTAAATGTAGTATATTTTGTTGAATAACAGCTACTTTGACTTCAGAGAGTTGGAATTTTGTACAGAAAAATTAATTGGGTGTTTCTTCTACTTTTGGCCATGTGAACCTGTCTAGAAAAATTATTTAGATTATTTAAATTTTCTACTAACATTGTGCATGCAATATCTTTTTGGTTTATCATTTCACTCTTTGTAACAATATTTTATGTTTTAAGATTTAAAGTCATCATCAAAAAAATCTATACATAGACCATTTACAAAATAGCAAAAATATAAATATATATGAAGGTATGGAAAAACATTTCAATGACAATTATAATATGACGTTCACTAAAGAAAGAAACCTAAATACAAAGTTAGTTGTTAATTGTCATTAAAATCAACACCTGGGACATAAAATTGTATATAGTTGAAAAAACACCCAATTCCAATAAAGCACAAAGGAACTTAACTCAACAGTAGAGGAAAAAGTCAGCAAATATTCCTGAAGCTCTGAGCCTAGATGTTGGGTTTGAAAATTAACCAGACATAAAGATACTGATCAGATCCTTCAATGAGCCACATTAAAGTTTTGAATAAGGATTCTGGGAGTTATTTCTTGACATTTCCCCAACCGACAAGACCCCCTATACCCCCTTCACACATACTCATTTCATCCATCATTTAATATCTGGAAATTGCTGATTTTACTCCGACAGGCTCTGAATAGCATGCTTTTGTGTTAAGGCTCTCTGCGAGGTGCTGGAATTGGACGAAATTAGTCTCTCTCCTCTTCCTTCTCCTCTTTCTCCCTCTGCATCTCCTTCCCATTCCTTGTTCCGCCTGGAAAAGCCATTGCAGAATAAAACCCCACTTCCTCCCGCAGAGGCTGCAGCCAGACATGGAGCAGTCACACATGTTCCCCCTCACTCCACATAGACGGAAACAGCCCTCCATGGTGAACACACATATTTGCTCACACGCCTGATCTGGTGTGTGGTTCGGCGTTTGGTCTGAGGACAAATTGCATTGGGGGCCGCAGGGGGTTTCTGGACCCATAGCCGGAAGATTTCAGGGGTCTGAAAAGAACCAGACTCATTGGCAGATGGTCACCTATCCAGCAGTCATCATGGGACAGCAACTCAAACGAGGCTTCAGTCATTATTACAAACTCATGATTTGGTTTTGTCTGTAACAAAGCAAAGATTTAGAGACTCTATTGGATGACCAATAAACCCATCAGCTTTGTCAGCATTTAGGTCTTGCTCATAGAATTTCATGTTTCAGCAGAGTCTCATTATTCGTGTTGGTCTTTCAAAATCAGCGCAGAGAAAAAATATTTTTGATGTAGTATCTACAATAGTATATTTATCCGTCCAAAGTGGTCACTTCATGGTCTCGTAAACAGAGCCAACTGGCTGATCTATTGGTATGTATAAATTTGGAACATGAAACATTCGACATGCAGTTACCAGTTTTCCAATGAAACGCTGAATCAAACAGACTCCTGGGTGGTAATATAAACCTGAGGGAATGTACACACATTCCGTATTTATGAAATATAACTTAATGCAACATAAACACGAGCACTTCGAATATCAGCGTGGCACAACTGAACAAACAAAAAGGAAATACTGAGTAGAGTACTTATATTTTAGACACAACATTCCCAAAGATACTTTGTCTATTCGTTTTTTCAACGAACATCCAAATCTGGAAACACATCAGAATCATCCGTCGCCTTTCTTCAAATAACACATGTTTGTGGTGTTTCTGAATGAATCAGTGTTTGAACGAATCGTTTAAGTGAATGATTTAACTCACTCATAATACACGAAAAGTCACTTATTCGCCACCTACTGGAGTAGGAATTTATAAAGACAGAACTGATACAGATTTGTCCGAGATGGTCACTAAATAAGGTAAGTGAGCAAAATGTATCTGTTTTCATTTCTTATGGCTATTTAGGTGTCGTGCTAATTGCGGAGGGTAAAAAGTTCTGTGTGGAATCTACAATGAGGTAAATTTAAGTAATACAACATTTTTTGTTTGTCTATAGGTCTGTTTTAAAGTGCCTCTATTATGAATTTTTGAAAATTACCTTTTATGCAGTGTGTAACACAGCTCTAAGTGAATGAAAACATCCTACAAAGTTTTAAATCTGAAAGTGCACCGTATAAAGTCACTACGGAGTGAAAACAACCATAGCCGCCATATTGAAGGGACGTTCCAAACCGAAGTGCTCAAAACTGGCCACTTCAAAGGGCCCTTCAGAATGAAGGATTTCGAAGGGTACAACTGATGGACACTTCGGGCTGCATGATCCTTTGCGCAGGTTCTTTGTATGATGACGGCGCCTCCGTGTGGGCACGTGATGATGACGCAGAAGGGCACTTCAAGGAACAGTTGTTTGGTCCCTACACCCATCAACCCTTCCAAGCTCTCAATCCGGAGGGTAAACCCTTTGAAGGGATTAGGGCATAGGGATGAGCCTTTCCGAATGGAATGAAGGAAATGTCTCTCTAAAGAAAGAGTCGACTCTGAATCATTGAAACCAGTCGTTTTTAAAACGAATCCCAAGCCGTTTCATGTTGACGTCAACATGAAACATTAGCATATTGCCTGCAAAAATCTGGGAAAACATGATTTTCGCGTTGGTCTGAATGATAATGCAAATTCATTCTTTGCCACTAGGTGCTGCTTTTGGAGCGATAAAATAACTGTTACCGCGGCATCGTTGTACACAAAGCAGCACTGCGCTCACAAACGCTGCTTTATCAGGCATTACAGGCATGATTAAATTAATCGAACAATCACCGCAGATTAGCGTCACGGAAAGTAGGGGTTTGGAAAAATGAATCGTTGAGCAAATAAGGTAAAAATAAATGCATATTATAAGACAATGAAAGTGTTTTTTGACCTTGCATGCATGTCAACCCCTTGTTGCGGACTCCCAAAACCAAAATATGAACCTTTCATAATTCTTAATAGGGGCACTTTAAATTGAGAAGTCAACTGAAAAAAAGACTGTGGTCTCTAGAAAGATAAAGAGAATGATTAAAAAAAAAAACAAGTAGACAACCACAACGAAGAGGGAACATATTTGAGTGATTTTGGTTAAATGGAAAAACAGTGAGTTGTGTCTCAATTTTCCAATTTTGTGTATCAAGCTGAAATATGACTCACAAACTCAGATTGACTTATTTATTTTCTATGTGGCTTAAATATATTCAACATCAAACCACACAGACAGCATTCAGGTCAGTGTATCCGGCATGGCCTGAGACCAGCTGGATGTGCTGATGGTGCTCAGTGAAGCACTTGGTTTTACAGGGCTCGAGTCCCAGGACAGAACCTCCATAAATGAGGAATCTGAAGAATGTGGAGCACCGTGGTTGGTGTTCTTGGACAGAGTTGACAACTTTGACCCATAAAAAAAATAAAAAATAAAACCTCTTTTTAAAGGCTATTTTTGCTCTATAAAGATTGATTACTTGTGAATCATCTGCTGTCCTGGGTGTACTGTAGATTTACATATAAAATATATATACACACAAGACACTGGAGCTGCACTGTGTTGTCCCAAAGGCTTCATCCAAGTGATAGATCTTTCTGGAGATGTTAAATGTCTCTAGATTTAATGCACACAAGATGCGTAACAGGTCAACATCTTTTTCATGAGAAGTATCATAGTATTGGAAGGTAGAATCTGAGACTGTGAACGTTGAAATCTTAATGTCAAGAAGTGACAGATTTACATCACTGTACAATCTGCTGATGTCCATTGTTTGTGTTATGTTGACAGGCTTTGATGTGTCAGATCAGATGCCCCTTGTCACCTTCCACACGTGGGAACTATTGCTGTAAAGCCGAACGAGATGACAACATACAGTATGACTCCTAAAACTGGGTGATTGCCATTGAGTACTAGATCTGTTCAACGTTGTTACAAGGTCTGTAATAATTTTAAAAGATGCTTTAAAGGGTTCAATACAAGTTAAACTTAGCTGACAGCATTTGTGGCATAATGTGGTATAAATAATTTTGACTTGTTCCTCTTTCTCATTAAAAGAGAAGAAACCAAATCGAGGTTGCAGTGAGGCACCTGCAATGAAAGTGAAAAGGGCCAATTTCTGGAAAATTTAAAAGCATACTCTTTTAAAAATAAAGGGTTTTTTATTGGTATTTTTGAAAAACCTTTAACATCCTTGGAACATTTCCATTCCACAAAAGGCTCTTTAGATTTTTTAAATATTATTCACAAAAAAAAAAAAAAAACTTTTTAAAATGAATTAAGTTGATTTTTCTGAGCTCATTGGCAGATATTTGTTCTTGTTTAATCATAAATCATAAACTTCATTTTGATCAGTTTCTCATAAAACAAGACTTCTTATTTTGTCATTTTGCTTCTCCAGTAAGAATCTTTAGACATTCGCTCTGAAAAACAAGACAAAAATACTGTGGAAGAACGTCTTTTCTTCACAGTGTGATCAGATGTCATGTTGAAAGCTACTTTTATATTTTAATTGTTTGTTTGTTTGCTTATTTTTTATTTTTTGGAAAATTAATTAAAAGTCAGTAGTTGTAGATCTGTTGGAAGTTGTATATTTCTAGACTTTAAAGTGTTGCTAATACAACTTATTGTGCTTCCTAGGATATTTACATTAAGAGAATAAACTGACGTATTTGTTTTCCTTAAAATTGGTCTTTAAAAGCTCTTTAAAAAGGCTTATCCCTCATCAAACCTGCAGAAAGCATGTTTAATGCATTACATAAAGCCTAAACATTGGTCAGTATGTTTATACCTTTTAAGATGCCTTGTTTTTCACAGAAACACCAATTCGATGATGCACAGAATAATTCCATTTGAAATCTAGTCCATACTGGTTTGCTCAAAGTCAGCTTTAGTGCTTTACTCAGTATTATTCTTATGCATCACATCATCAGATCAGGCTTTTTTGGGAGTGCTGGTTGCATCGAGTCAGGCGTTATTTGCATGATGCGTTCCACGAGAGATTCAGAGATTCGCGGATGTGTCGATGCAAATTCAGGAGAACAATGAACTCGGACAAACGTGTGTTTCCCGCCGAAGGGCCGTTTAGAGAGACGTGTTACGCAAGCACTGTGAGATGAGATTTATTGCAGTGGTACATTATCAGTTAACTATTCTTAAGTGGTCAGATATGAAGGCTATATTTAGCCTCAATCTAAAACGAGAATAACAGGACGGCTTTACAGCCTTTCAGATACAAACTATGTCATTTATTTCTCCTCTTTCTAATGCACGCTCTTAAAACACTAAATCAATGATTTATATTTTTAAAAAATTTTTCAAAAAAAAAAAAAAAAAAAGGTTCTTTTAAGAACTGTTCACTAAAAGGTTCTTTGGGGAACCAATAATTGTTCTTCTATGCCATCACTGAGAAAACCCCCTTTTGAAACCTTTATTTTTAAAAGTCTAAATGTGAAGCTTATAATTTTAGAAAAATTTTAATTCGTTTAAAATAATAATTTATAAAATAATTAAATAATATTTACTACATTTTTCTGTTAAAACTGGTGTATTATTTGATCTGTAATTTTGTTCTTGTCATTTTTGCGGTCATTTTAGGTTTTTACATTAAAAAAATTTGTGCATCAATTCAGTAAATTTCCCACATAATTGTAAATGCATTTCACACACAATTACCAAAACACAAGTAAAACATTGGATTAAACATGAAATTTAGAAAAACTGAAATAGTATTTTCTTGTAAAACCTACTTCAATAATCTTTGTTCTATTTACTGCTTCATAAAATCTTTTTTTTTTTTACAGTGTAGGTATTGTCATGGCAATGAAGCACTAAAATTATAAGCATTTTTTGCATCAATTTTTAACACTCATAAACTTAATGTTTATATCTTGTGACTATACTATTGAAATGAGTATGAGTGAGTATTTTTAAGGTTACAGATTGGCCACTTTCACTTACAGTTGCCTCACTTGTAACCCTGAATGTGGTGTTTTTTTGTTTTTCCAAATAAAAGGAAGGACAAATTGTGCCACATAGTACAGTCGACTGAGCTTAACTAGATTTTTTCCCAAATAAAAGAAGGGACAAGTTGAATCAACACAAAGTGCAGGCCTGGCGATTGAGCTTAACTTGATTTAGACCACTTTAATGCTTTTCATAACGGCCTGGTAGGAAGTTTTGTTTCATATGATCTATGTCTCTCATTCAACAGGATTAGTTGTAATTTGATGGTCTTTTTGGAGACGAATGTGTCTTCAATAACCTCCAATATTACCGTGTGAAGATCGATAGACCGGCTGGACCAGCCGCGCAGCTGTGAGTGGAGTTGTTTTTTCACAATTGCTTTGAGTGAGAATCTCTTGTAAATCTCCTTAGACATGCTGACATCTCTGTCACGATTACGAGTAAGAAAAAGACTCTCCGAGGTCTGGTAGAGTTGATGAAGCCTGCCATAGTCGAGAGACTGCGTGATATATGACCCCGACAGGACGCCATCGAGCCAACGGTACCTGCGGCCCCTTTAGTTGGACACGGATTGTGAAAACCCACCAAAATCAACACCGTAGGACAAATAAGCACCCGCGGGAATGAGATCTATATGGTAAATGGAGAAGAGAGCGGGATCTGTCTGATAAACGGATAGGAAAGGTGGATCTGGCCGACGTATTAGACACACTCATCACCATCGCGTCTATAGAGCTGCGAGCTGTCTTGTCATAGCTGATAAATACCCTCTATTTGTCTGTCTAAAGCTACATGCTGAGAGATTTAATCATTTAGCTGTGTTAAATCAATGATAGACTCGCAGCAAGCCGTTCTGTGCGAGCTGGGACTAAATTTAGCAGAAAAAGCACCGTTGCTAACCTCTGACCTGAAAAAAAGCCATTTAAATCTTTTAAAATACTGTCAGTGGGACACAAATCAGTTCAGTGGAATGAATGGAACATTAGTGCCATTAACTGCATACATGTACTATGTAGTAAATATTGGTACTTAGGGAGAACAATGGTAAAGTGGGACACTTCTGGAAGTGTAGCTTTTCCTTGCACTTTCTAAATGCCATATTATCTGACATTACACTTTAATGGAAAATTTCGGATATATACAAATGATACAAAATACTAAATACTAGGGGAAAACAAAATAAAGAAAAAAATGGACAAATTATAAAAAATGTATTTAAATGATTATAATAATTATTAATTACCATTAATTATATTATTAATAATATTATAATTAACATTTTCTTCTTAAAACACCCATTAACACTATGCTAATAATAATTAGTAGTAGTAGTAGTAGTATTGTTTGTCTGATACAATTTATTTATTTAAATTTTTTTATGTGTCCTAAGTCAAGGAGGCTGTTTCATAATCATTTATTTGTTTGATACAATTTATTTAATTATTTATTTTTAACATTATTGTTATTTTATTTAATATTATTATTTTTACAAAATGTGTCTTAAGTCAAGGAGGCTTTCATAATCATTTATATATATTTTCAATAATATTCACATCTCATCTCAGATCATAAAACTTAAAACCGATTAATAATGATTTATTTATGCAAGTTCAACAAACAAACCAAGAAAAAGGTATTAGTTCAAACAGACATTAAAATCACACTGTCAAAATAAAAAAAAAATTTAAAAAGTAGATATTGGGCAAAAAAGTAACTCTCTACAGAGGAAGCACCACATATTCCAGCCTCTCTCTGCTGTCGTCTCTGTCCAAAAGTTCACTGTTCACTCTTTCCGGACTATCAAAATTCAGCTGTGCTCTTGGGTTGTTGGATGCTCGTATTCTCTTAGTGGGACATATTTACCTCAGCTGGTTCTGATAGCTCATTGTGTCCTTTTGAATCTTCTGGTCCACATTAGGGGCATCCAGACTGTTGTTCTCTTCCGTGGGATGTTCAACAGATGTTTCAGTGCATCCTGGGATCCGATCGGCCAATTCCCTGCTGTCGTTCAGTGTGTCCTTGTTAGCGGCATAGTTTAGTTTCGCTTTGATTCCTGCATAATATTTAATCAGAGTCTCATTAGCAGTGTTTGTCTGATTATTTATCAATGAAATGGTTTTATAGTGAACTAACCTGAGATTTGTTCTTCACTGTCAGCATATAGGTCTGGTCTATCAGGGGTGTCCACAAACTCTGGGCTGTCTAAATCCATTGCTCGTCTGTGGCTCTCCTGCTGGTGTTTATCAGTATCATGTGGTTTACCAGTCTGGCCTTTGAGGTTCATTCTACCGGCAAAACTCTGAATTATGGGATCCATCTCTTTCATAAAGTCCAGATTTTGTCTGCCTGTGTCTGTGACCACAGAGTTGTGTTTTTCTAACATCATCTGGGTCCTTGGAGGTCGGTATCTCCTGTTCTCCTCAGGTCTGTCCATTTCCTGACTACTAATGTCCTCCATCACTGCACAGAATTGTAAGACGATATTTTCAGTAAAAAAAAAAAAATTACAAAAAATATATCCTATTTATTTAGTGAGCCAAAACATGACTTATTTACAGACCTTGTGAAATTACAATTTGAGTTGTATAGCTTTTAGTCTGTGCCGGTTAGCTTTAAGACCATAAATACTCTTTTACCAAAATTTACTTTTATCAGATACAACTATTGTTGAAAGGCTTTTTTCAATGTTTTTTTTTTTAAAGAAGTATCTTTAAAAGTCTGCATTTATTTGATTCAATATTATTTCAATTTAAAATAACAGTTTTTATTTTAATATATTTTGAAATGTACTTTATTCTTGTGATGGCAATGCTGAATTTTCAGCAGCCATTTTGCCAGTCACATGATCCTTCAGAAATTATTCTAACACGCTGATTTGGTGCGTAATAAATATTTCTCATTATTATCAATGTGACAAACAGATTATTTGATGAATAGATAAATAGAAAGTTAAAAGGAACAGCATTTATTTACCATAGAAATCGTTTGTAACATTCTAAATGTATTTACTGTTATTTTGGGTCAATTCCATGCATCCTTGCTGAATAAAAGTATTAATTTCTTTAAAGTAAATTAAATAAAAGAGAAAATAACAAAAATCTTACGGACCCCAAACTTAGTGTATGTATTCCAACAGATTTGATCACATATACAGTATAAAACTTCATACCTGTTGCTTTATCAATATGTTTGTTTGAGCCCTCAGTCATGTCTATGTCCATGACAGTCCTGTCCATACTCATACTCTCTATATTAACACATAATATCACATCAGCAGATATAAACAGTAGCAGAGTGAGAACAGATGGAACTATTGCTTACCTGCTGAGTTCCCATAATGCTCCTGTAATGCCTTGTGGGTGTCTGTTGACCAGAGTATGTCAGTGAGTTTTTTTTTTATTTTTATAAAGAATCTTTTTTTTAATGGGAACAACGTTAATTTCAACAAGTCACATTAAATCCAGCAGCATACCTTTGAGTATTGTTCTCAGTTGTAACCTCTTGTCGCTGTCGCCTTCTGAAGCAAACAGTATATTGAATTAGTTACATGCCTGCAGACAATTATGATTCTATTTTACAGGCTGGAGTGTTTCTGTCAAATAACTTACAAATGGCAAAAATCATCTAACAGCTTGCATGCAGAAGTATAATGAATATAATACAGGTCTCTACCTCTGCTGTCTTCAGTCACTGTTCTTTCTGCTAATCTGCTGTCTGTTTAAAAAGGAAATTAAGAAATAATAAATATCTAAACAATATATATACGTACGTTTTAGCTTTATTTTTCATGTGTTTTACTTGACTGATCACCTGAGTTGCTACTCTCAACTGATCTCTCTTCAGCAACATCTTAGGAAAGACCAGTTAGAGAGATCATGTGTTTTAAAAAATCAGTAGACAAACTAATATTCAAACATCAGTCTTTTTATTGAATTGGATAGAACAAATTGTTAATTTACCTGCAAGATCTACCAGATTCGGTTTGGGTGTTGTATTGGAAAAGTCTAAATTAATCAAAACACCTTTTTAGACTCATGAATTTTTAAAGCAATATATCCAAAGTGCAGACACATATGTTTTGATAAAAAAAGAAATAAAATAATAAGAAATAATAAAACATACCAGCAGAGTCGACAACAATTTCTGGGGCTTTACATTCTGTAAACAGAGAAAAATCATGTTAAATAAATAAATGTCATGCCTGTCTGGAATTTCTTAAATCATCAAACATATACAGGTCTGAATATTACATCAGTTTTTCCAACACTGTCTAATCACTGACCTGCAGTCGGATCTGTCGGATGTACAGGATCCAGAATCTTCTCTGTTGCTAGAGCCATTTCTAAGGAAAAAGGGCTCCTGAGGTCAGAAACCAACAACCAATAGCACAGTGGTCTATTTTCTGATAGAGTATTAATCGCTCTTCCCCTTCACTTCCATGCAACAGACTCAAGAAAGGTCATACTGAAGAAACAACTCACAGACCTGAGAGCTGTGTTGGATCAGTGTGGTCAAGAGGCAGATTCATTTCAAATGCATCTGAGGAGAGAATGTACAAAATCAGAATAAATAATGAATGTAACATGGATGTAAATGATTCCTTTAGCAGGAAGAAAAAAAACATGCTCACCCTTCAAAAAACGTAACAAATCTCCACTTCCTTCTAAAAAGAAGAGTGAATTATGTCATTATGAATTATTTAGAATAATTCTATTTTCAAAGCAAAGCAAATATATAATTGTGCTAAACATAATTATAATTAGAATACTATGTTGTCTGAAAACCTAAACACAAATAAAATGAAGTTTACCTCTCATAGCTGCTGAGCGGACAGCGTTTATAAAGACTAGAAGAGTCAGGCAGATGTTGGTCCTGAGCCAGGAGGGAGAACGAAAGGGAAAATTAACAACATTTTCCAAATGTCGATGTAAATGAAATGTAAACACACATTTAATATTGTCGAGCTGTTGTGCAATATCATTCATTTTACACCAGCACTCATAAAACAGTATTTGAAAACTAGTAACACGGATCTTGTATTTTATTGTGGAAAATCCTGACTAAACATATCACAACAAAATAAATCCAAATAAAAGTAAAAGAGTAGTTTGGTAACTTACAGCTTCATGGTGAGTGCTGATGTCCTTCTGAAGGGCCCATGTGTCATTTGTGGCTTTATACGAGTGCAGGTCGCTGATCTGGACAATAGGGTCATAGATGACCAGTTACAGGGACACTGGAGACGAGGCCTGAGAAACCAGCAAAGACCTGTTTGACTCTGAATGGCAGGTGTGTTTTATAATAATAAGGGGATGCATGGCTGAATTCACCCCATGGCATTTCCTGCCCTTCACAGAGATCCACTGAAGGAATTTGTTTGTGCCATTGTGAAGAAATAGGAAACCATTAGATTAAAGGCTTCCGTCTGTCTATTCATTTACCTTATATACTTCTCAAAAGTGGTTTTAAAGTAACACTTGAGGAAAAGATCTTTATAAATAAAAAAAGCATCACATCAGAATTGATCTCTACAATGAGGATAATAACGTTTAGGATGAATACAGGTAAGAGACACTTTCTGATAATTTGTCATTGGTGTTAAAATGGTATTAAAATTGTTTAAATGACATACCCACCACACAATATGATTTAATATACTGATAATAAAGGAAGGAGTATTAAAAATTACAATTAGAAATGCATCTTCAAACACAAATAGATCAAAAATCGCAATTTTCTCAGGACTTACCAGCTCATTGGGACACCTTCAATGCAGGGACACTTACTTTTAAATAGAACAAAATTAATTGGAAATGTAATTAATAAAACATAACACATGGTTTAAGCTTCTAGGCTTAATTAGGGTTAGAAAGTATAGGCAAAGATTTCAGAACTAAACGTTTTGTGGGTGTTTTTTTTAGTAATATAATAATATTAAATGTCAGTGTCCAACTTTACCTCTATTTAGAAACGCTTTCAAACAAAACAACTAAATATTCTGTAAGAACTTCTGTAACAATCCCCATTTGTTGAATGACATTAAAAATAGCTTTAAAATCAAAAATCAAAACAATTCTCTTATACGTCCACTAGATGGCAGACAAAGCTCAAGAAAGAAGGTGTAACGCATTGGACTACGCCACAAACGTGCAGCACCCTTTGCGCCAAATGAAAACTCGTGACGGCCAGGAAAAACAGGACACATGGAAGACGGAACAACTAAAAACGTTCTAACGCTATTACACAAGTCTATTACACATACTGGCTTTTTAATGCATTTGTCTACTTGATTTTTATTTCGTTTTATTTATGGTCTATTTACTTTATTTTTAGAATGTTGTGAAATCGCACAAAATAAAGTTTTAAACTATTTTACACTGTCCCAGTTTTAGGCAACAAATTCGCAAACATTTTAAATCAGGAAATTAACAGTAAATGAAGCATAAAATAATTAGTTTGACGATTTGGTGAAGCACTACATCTCTAACAAAAAGAACAACAAAAAAACGCTTTTTAAGAATATTTGTGACCCTGGACCACAAAACCAGTCTTAAGTCGCTTCGCCTCCATGCCACGATGCATTGATGCAGTAATTCATGCAAAAGGAGCCCCTACCAAGTATTGAGTATATGTACAGTAAATGAACATACTTTCCAGAAGGCTAAAAATGTTTTTTTTATTGGTCTTATGGAGTATTCTAATTTGTTGAGATAGTGAGTTGGTGGGTTTTTGTTAAATGTGAGCCAAAATCATCACAATTAAAAGAACCAAAGACTTAAACTACTTCAGTCTGTGTGCATTCACTTTATTTAATACACGAGTTTGACAATTTGAGTTGAATTACTGAAATAAATGAACTTTTCCACGACATTCTAATTTATTGAGATGCACCTGTATAAATCTCAATTTTGAAAAATGTACCCTTATGACTGGGTTTGTGGTCCAGGGTCACATTTGTCTTTTTGTGTGTGACAGCAGTAACTTTTGTTTTGTCAGAAATTGGTTTGAATCGGTAATAACTCGAGAACTGCGAAAGTTATACGAAAAATTAAACCTAGTTTTCAACGACAGCCAACAATTGGTTTCCTTTTTTTTTTATTGAATTCCATATAAATGTGAGTGAGGTAGCCTCCGTTTTTCCCACCCGACTTCAAACCTACCATTTATGTAAGGACCACTGTATTAGAAAGGCTGCATTAAACGTACAGCTAAATAAAGCAAGTGACATGGTCTTTTTACTTAAACAATATATTTTCTCTTTTAAATGATTTATAAAACAAACAAAATCTCTGCAAAAGTATCTATTGTAAACTTTAAATGAATGAATTTACAATACAGTAAAGATATTTAGATTTGAACTTGTCACACTGAACACAGGCAGAGGACAAACATGAGTTCAGCCTCCACTACAGAGCTAATCTTCAACATCTGGTTATTTCACTACTAGACAAGACCAAAAGAAAGAACAATTTAAGAAACACTTAAACAATTAAGGTATTAAAGATTCAGTTTGTCTAGACAAAAAGCTTTGGGAGTGACACAAACCGTCCACATAATATTCTTATTTGTTCTTCAATCAGCCCAACCAAAGGCAAACCACAGTAAAACACAACATGCAATGCTAAATTGATATTTCACCTGTTTAATTGATTTAATCGTGGGGTAGAAAGAAATTTGTGTATTTCACTGAACAGTCGCCTCTCAAAAGAAAATTACAAAAATTCTTCATAGTATCAAACTAATGTCTGAAACTTCTTAAAAACTAACAAAAAAAGACAATTCCACTCATGCGTACACACTCACACCAACACACACACACACACACACAGAACTGAAGGTAACACAAAAATTGGCATATTATTGATTGTGTTACTCAGTAATTGGTACAAGTCCTTGAACAGCAACTAGTGAGAGTTTAACAAGATCCAAGACCAAATCCAATCAGCCTGCAATATACACAGAGCCAGCACAGCTGAAACAAAAGAGCTTCCATTATTGGTAAAAGAATGCTTCGTTACACAATGATCCAACACAAATCAGAAATGTTAAAGTAGTTTTGATTGGATCTGGCCTTCAGTCCAAATGCAGAGCTGAAACATGACTCCATCAAATCTGTGTTGTCTTGTCCCCATAATATTCTTCAAAACCAAGGAACAAATCACTCCTTATCTGCATTTATACTCGGAGAGGTTTAATATGACAAGGTTTTGTGAAATTTGTGATCAAGACTCGTAAAAACAGGGACTAAAATACCAGGTACAACAAAACAAAACAAAAATCTCTCCCAAAAAACAATTAAAAATAAGTCAGTGAGTGAAATGGTTTGAGCACGAGAACGCTAGAGGGACATATAAAATTAAATTTTATTATCCTTCTTCAGGTGGACATTTAAGTGTTTCTAAACAGTCACGGCGAGTGAAAGTTCACACCCGTTTGCTTTTCTAACTCACACAGACAGGTGCAAAAACATCATGGGTTTCTTTTTGAGTTCACAAACCCCTAAACAACAACTGAGGAGAAAAACAAAATAAAACTGTAACTTAACATTAGTTCTGTGTTATTTGCAACATCATAAAAATAACCACAAATTAAATCAATGCCCCTCCCCCCACCCCCTCACCACTGATTCACAATTCCAAGCAGGCCCACAGAAGAGAGAGACGGATAGAGGGATGTGAGAAAGAGAGGGGGGATGTTGGGGCAGGTGGTGTTCAGGGCTGGGCTCCAGCGGCAGTGGGCACTTGTGTGGCCATTGTGTTTGGGGCAGGGATGACGGGCGAGCCGGCGCTGATGTTGGCGATGTTGGGCTGTGTGCTCGGAGTCATAGAGGCGATGCCTGCAGTGTGAAAGCCACCGACACGTTTAACCTAGTGTATGTTGAAACCTGAATAAGTCTCTTAAGAACATTCTTGGCAAATGTTTTTAATCATAGATTCAAGTTTCACCCAATGAACATTGTCATTTACTCACCCTCATATCATTTCAAAACGGTTCTTCAAAACTTTCTTCTGTGGAACATAAAATATGATATTTTGAAAAAATGCTTGTTTTTGTCCATAAATGAAAGCCAGTGGGGTCCAATATTGTTCTGGACTCTACTGACCTGCACTGTATGGAGGGGGGAAAGTTTATCTTTTGCATTCTGCAGAATAAATCACTCAGGTTTGCAGTGACTCGAGGGTGAGCGCATGACAGAATGTTCATTTTTAGGCGAAACATCCCAAACAGAGGTGAAGTGCTGAGGTGAAAGGTAAACGGTTTACCTGCCATCAAGCTAGAAGAGCTGACAGGTGTGGAACTAGCAGCCATTCCTGCAGCTGGCGCTCCTCTGCCCTGGTCTTTAACTATAGGATCTATATACAAAAACATGAAATACATTATCTCAGATATATGACAAATTATGACATGAAGTGTCCATCAACGTGTACATCAGTTCCATCTGATGCCAGTTATACGGTTACATTGAAATGTACTAACCCAGGGCTCAACAATAAACATGGCCTTGTCCTAGTGTGATAATTTCTAGTGTTTTTGCCTATTGCATTTTATAGCCATTAAATCTTTTAATGTTGTTGATCATTTACTTGTGAAAGTTTCATTGAAATGTTATTAATATAAACAAAGGTAACATTACCTAGCTGGTTGACAGATAAAGTTGTTAAACTTGTTATAATGACATCAAACATATTGAGACAAACAAACAAATCAGTAATCTAACAACAATATGTCAATGTTAACATAGGTGAGGTTTTGAATTTATAACGGTAAGTGTTTAATTATAGCTTCATCAATTGGGCTAGTATTACCATTTATTCCGGATCAAATGTGACCCCGGACCACAAAACCAATCATAAGGGTAAATTTTTTTTTTTAAATTGAGGTTTATACATCATCTGAAAGCTGAATAAATAAGCTTTTGGATGATGTATGGTTTTTAGGATAGGACACTATTTGGCTGAGATATGACTATTTGAAAATCTGGAATATGAGGGTGCAAAAAAAAAAAATCTAAATATTGAGAAAAATCGCCTTTAAAGTTGTCCAAATGAAGTTCTTAGCAATGCATATTACTAATCAAAAATTAAGTTTTTATATATTTACGATAGGAAATTTACAAAATATCTTCATGGAACATGATCTTTACTTAATATCCTAATGATTTTCGGCATAAATGAAAAATTTATAATTTTGACCCATACAATGTATTGTTGGCGATTGCTACAAATTTACCCGTGCTACTTAAGACAATGAAATTAAAATAAAAAAATGCTAGTGTCATCAAGTGATCGGAGACCTTGCAGGGTCCATTATTCACTATATGCTCAATGTGTATAATAAATTAAGTCATCAATTTATTCAACTGTGTATAAAAGAACACGCATGCAAGAATGTACATTAAATTAGAGACTGGAGAGATTTTCATGAACTCACAGAAGTAAGGGTGGTCCATGGCCTCGCGGGCTGTCAGTCGGGCCTGGTGGTCATAACGTAGCAGCTTGTCCAGAAAATCCAGAGCCTCGGTACTGACCAGGTGCTGATTCTCACTGTGCACAAACCGTTCCCATCTCTTCCGGGAGTGTCTGGGTGAACAAGTGAAAGATGGTGCAAACATGACTACACACACACATACAGAACTATGGAGATAATTTAAAACAGAATACTTATTTTAATCAACTTGATAAAGAGTCTGTCTATCTATGCTGATCAACACTGTATTAAAGTCATACCTGCCCAAAATGTCATTAAAGCGTGGGTCCAGCTCAATGTTATATTTGTCAATGTAATCATACAGGTCCTCGGTACCCAGAACCTTTGCAATCCGAACCAACTAGAAAGAAAAATAATCACATCAAAAACTAAATTCAACAGACAAATACCCAGCATAATAAAAGCACCCAGCAAATATATATATATTTTTTATACACAGCAAATTTATGAAATCACGAGTTGAATGACTGAACATCCTTGCTATATGTTTTTAATAAATAAGGCTGTTCGTGCTAAAATCAAAAATAAATGTTTGACCTGATCATAGTTGTCATGTCCATGGAAAAATGGTTCCTTCCTGAAGATCATACTGGCCAGCATGCATCCAAGACTCCACATATCCAGACTGTAGTCATACATCTAGATACAAACCAAAATATTTTTTACAACTCAGAAAAATAAGCTGAAATTCATTAAATGTGAAATTTTAACTATGGAATACTGACAAAAAAAACAAAAAAAAAGTTTAACAGACCGTTAATCTGAAAGAAAATTATTAATGTTCAAGAAAACTCAAATCCTGAATTTTAGGACACTAACCTGATAGTCTACAAGTAGTTCAGGGCCTTTAAAATATCGGGAAGCCACACGTACATTGTACTCCTGGTTTGGGTGGTAAAACTCAGCCAAGCCCCAATCAATCAAACGAAGCTTTAAAAGGTAAAAATGGACATTCAACAAGTCAAAATTAAAAATGTCAATGAGGTAATTTTATTCAGCAAGGATTTACCTTTTAACTTGAAAAAAATAAAAAATAAAATCAATTAACATTGATAAGAAAAAAAAAATACTTGAGCATCAAATACACATATTAGAATGATTTCTGAATGATCATGTGACACTAAAGCCTGGAGTAATGGCTGCAGAACATTCAGCTTTGCCATCACAGAAATAAACAAATAACGCTCAATGTTGGGTAAACTCTTAACTTGGCCAATACCTTTCTGTGCTCATGGTCAATCATGACATTGTGAGGCTTTACGTCTCTGTGCATTATTCCCATACTGTGGCAGTAGTCAAGAGCCTGGGGATAGAAGAGCGGAGATAAGAATTAGATCCAACATCACTTTGAGCAGAGCACTTAATGGGCACTGTTGAAACTTTTTAACCTAAACTATGGGCAAAAATGAAACCATTTGCCACTGCAAAATAAGCCAGACAGACAGATATTGGATGGTTTTGTTCCATGATATCACTTTATAAAGACCCACTTTTAATTATTTTTATCTATATTTTTATATATTTCTATCTTACCTTAAGAATTTCATACATGTAGAAGCGGATGTCGTAGTCTGATAAAGTTTGATACAGTTGCTGTGAAGAAAAAGATACGGTTTACTACATCATCAAATTAAAAAAATTTATTCTCTATGGAGGGGCGTCAAAAAAATAAATAAAAATACATCTCTAACCTTGAAGTCCGTGTTGTTAACATGCTCAAAAACCAGCGCTGGTGTTCGGGACTGTACATTGAAAATAAAGCAGAATGGGTTTTAAATCTGATGGCACACAAACAAACTCACACATATATACTTTGCCAATGCATCAAGGTTCCAAGAAAATAAACAAAACCTGCAAGTCATTAATAAAAAGAAGGGGAAAAAAACAAACTTTGTCTTGAAGTTAGGAAGCCAATGGAAAGTAAACTCCCTAAATATTTTCATAAACATACCACAGGATCCTTTATGATGTCTAAAAGCGTTATTATGTTGGGGCCTCCTCTTAAGTTCTCCAGAATTTTTATTTCTCGTTTAATTTTCTTCTTTTTCACTGGCTAAAAATAGAAAAAAAAAAACAGAAGCATAAACTGACATATCTCCAATCAAATCATCTATACAAGTGTGAATGCAAACATCCAAATATACCTTAAGTATTTTGACGACTACTTTCTCATTGTTAGTGATGTTTATGGCTTCAAACACTTCACTGTATTTTCCCCGGCCAAGCTTTCGCACTAACTGATAGTCATCCTGATTTCTGCAGAATACAAACATATAGAGTACAAACAATGTGAGTTTAACACACTGAACGTGTCAAATATACCACGCAAGCCACAATAAGTAATAAGCAGCACATTTGATCCAAGCCCCTGAAAGAGAACAACAAAGAAACTATCCACAGGGATAATGCTGCATAATTACAGGTCAAATTGGCTATTTATAGTGCATGTAATTTAAAAGTGCTAAAAATTCAAGAAAACGCACCCCCAGTCCACCACATGGGATTCATAGTCCCAGTACTCTCTGGGTCGCTGTGTGTTTACATCAGGGTAAACTCGAGAGCGACTTGGGACAGGGCCAGACATATTCTACACAAGGTATTCCCTGAAACACCTGGAAAGACAACAAAAATACTGAAAGATTGCAGGATGACCAAAAAGATGTTTTACAAATCTAACAGTGTTGAATAGAACAGTAAATAAAAACTATGAATTGTATGATGAATTGTATGATCTAGACTGGGGTTTTCAAAATAGGGTAAGAAAGTGAATTTTAAATTTTTAAAAAATTCCCGTTTATAAAATAATGAATAAAGAATGATACAAATAAGCAAATAAATTAACAAATAAATACATCTAAAAGTACAGTACTACAATGAATTAAAAAAATAATGTAACTAATGTAATTTTTTTCCTATTAATATTGACATATATTTACAGTATGAATTAAATTTTTATAACAAGGAACCATATAAATGCCTTTGAAATTTTAAGATGGGGTCTCTTTCATGAGGATAATATTTGCGGGTCAGTAGCATCTAAAAGATTGAAAACTACATTAACTACATTAATTTCACAAAGGTTCATAAATATACTTGTACGGGTTATTACCTTGGAGGGTTCCTCCAAGCAGCAAATGAAAGGTGGAGCTGATGAAGGCAGATGTGATGACTTTATGGTGGAGCATAGGCTACAAAATAAATAAATAAGCTTGTTAAGACATCTGATAGTCAAGCAAACTCAGAGTAAACCACTTTAATTTGCAATGTAATATATTTCCAGAAGCGCCACACGAACAACACACCTGATTGTAATTTGAATGAAAGAGGACATCCAGGAGCTTATTCAGGAGACACAGCAATCCTATAAGTCATTCCTCATGGCCCTCCAGATGCTGGAAAGCACAAGGATGTTGTAAACTTTACAGACACAGCTGTGCAACATCAGCCTGGGTATCAAAGTACTGATTTATGGACCAACGTCCAAACCAACCAGGCCACTCTACTGCCATATAGTCATCATTAGACTAACAAATTGCTGTTCGTGACAAGCCGTGTGATCTTCCTGAAAGAATTACTAATTATTAGAACTACATAAATTAGCTTAATTAAAGCAGGGGTGGGAGAGAAACGCACCACAAACACACGGAACACATAAAAGCCTAACTAGGGATGATATTGAAGCACTACATAACCTCCATTATAACGAGGAACACTCATTACATTTTCCCTTAAATCAATATCTTGTTTTGAGCCACAGACCTTATGCCACAGCCAAAGAAACCGGTCAAGCTCAGTAGAGAGCTTTTCTGCATTCCCAACTTTATCTACATATAATCCACATTATTAATTAATTGCAAACAAGTCATATAAACAATATAACAACAGGATTTCTCAGAATCTTATTATCAGCTTCCAAACCAGCTGTTAGCCAGCTAACCGCTAACTAGCATAGCGTTTGCCACGCCTAAGTCATTTCTAAAACATTTTCCGACGCATTTAGCTAATTTACCCTCCAAATTGTTTATTACATTGTAAAGCACATTATATAAGCATAAACTAGTTACTATATGAACACAGGGCTAAATATCTTAATGTTTTATTGCAGAAACGCTGCTAGCCGAACGTGGCGCGACACGCCACATCAAAGCTAACGCCGCTAGCTACATTCGCACAAAAGATAAAACAAATTTATACAAGTAAACAAACAACTATTAATATTCATAAGAATCATAAAACATACACGAAGGTAATATTTGTGTTTAATCGGACCTGGAATCAAATAGTCCATTTATGTATGTTTTTATAAAGAATACGCGACGGGTTTAGTGGTTAGCAAATAGCACTGGCACGCTCTGTGTCGCCAGCAAATAACACGATATGTATTCACATAAGCATGTATTAACAGCGTAGTGCCTTACGTGTGTGTCCTTATCTGAAGGAAATATTAAAAAGTTAAGTCATGTAGGAATACAAGTACCAATAGGTCGTAAATGCATACTGCATTACCTCTCGGCGTCTCCTGGTAGACAATATGGCGGATGCTGCACTGGAGAAAGGCTGCGTATCAATACCTAACGAGCTGCTCAAAAAAAAAAAACCTTCGGAACGGGCATGTGAT
>NW_015652302.1:341462-352664 GCF_001515625.1 Sinocyclocheilus rhinocerous | reverse complement strand
AAAAAAAACCTTCGGAACGCGCATGTGATGTCTAACGATGCTTTCTACGTAGGGAGCTCACTAGGTTTTTAGACACGGTCAGAAAGAGAGAACGCGCAGACACACAGACAGACCGGTTTCCATAATATGTTGCATAAACATCGTGTATGTATCTGTACATGTCATGTCTATACAGACAGATAGAAATATACTGTTTTATTGTTATTTTATTAGTTAATTTCTTTTTCTGTATTATTATTATTATTAATTAATTATTTACTTAATTAGGCTATTTTTGCATTGGCTACATAGGCATAATATTTCCCAAAAAGTATTTCTGCTTTTATTTTCCCCTGCTTGTTTGTTTCAGCGTCAAATCTGTGCAGATCTTCCAAATTTAGAGGTTTTCTAATTTTAGTGTTTAGTTTTCTGCAAATTTGAATATTCATCAAATTTGTTTAAAACAGAGCAATTTTGAACAACCACAATAAAATGTTACTACTGTTTCTAGTACCTGTTCATTTCAATTCAGCCTGTACTCAGTTGTATGATTGTACAATAAAAATCAGTTCCTTCCATACAGAGAGAGAGAGATTTCATAAAATTCTTTATACTTGGTTTTAGTAGACATAAAGCCTTTTTATTACCTTCAAGCATGGTGATGATGACACCATTTAAGGTCAGTTGAAGGAACTGGGAAAACCTGTTGCCATTACAAAACAGATGGAGCTCACTGTTGCCAACTCTCGCGAGACAAATAAGCAACCGCAGCTTCAAAAACAAGCCCAAAACAAGCCTAATATTTTTTGATAATTTATTTAGAAAATCACAGGTAGGTGAGTTTGATCAGGGTTGGAGCTAAACTCTGCAGCGCATTGGCCCTCCTGGGCAAGATTTGAGGAGCCCTGCACTAGAGCTTCAAAGGGGAGCTGTAACATAGCCACATATTTATAGCCTACTAAAATATTGGCTATTCGAACCAAATCTACTCCTAGTATTTGTATAGGCCTACTTGTTTTTATGGAGAATACAGTGAACATAAATGAAAAGAAACGAAGTTGCTTGTCAGGTTTTCCTAACAAGCAAACATATTTTTTTTAAATAAACCCAAAAAACCGCAACCCGCGACCCGGGATTTTTTCACGCAACTTTACAAAAGAAAAAGCCCAAACTTGCGTATAATACGCGGACTTGGCAACTCTGATGGAGCTAAATAGGAAAGTTCTTAAGGAGAGACATTGTACTAACTAGAGCAGGGGTGGGAAAACTTGGCCCTTCCAGGCCACTTTCCTTCAGAGTTTAGCTCCAACCCTAATCAAACACACCTGAACCAGCTAATCATTGTCTTCAAGACTACTAGAAGACTACAAGATCACTGTACTAGAGTAACTGTCCAATTTAATTCAAATCTAAACTGATGCAAGGATTACAATATGCACCCTTTATACCTCTAAATAATATTTTTTCCCCCCCATTTTCTTGATCATTAATCCTTCATTGGTAGATTTTCTGATTACTTGTTACCATAAAAACAGTAACAATTCTGTTTTATAAAATACATTGTACATCAATAACAAGTTAACGACTGGTACACGCTCGTGAGAAAAAACAGGTTTTTATTCATTTTTAATGAATCCAGATTTCAGATTTAACATCTGTCCCAATTTCATAAAAGAGCAATATGTACATCAATTAACTTTTTTTTGTTTGGCATAAAAATTATGAATAATACAATTATGTCAATCACTTTAGATATGAACAGGGAACAATAGATTATTAATTATGTATCACTGTTTAATAAAACGTGTAATACAATAATATGTTATTGTCAAAAATAGGCCACTTTAGATATGATCAGGAAACCAGTGGATCAGTGAACCTTACTATAGAGTAATAGTGTATAGTTACAGATACCACCCATGATTTTTAAATACTGACACTATATCATCCAGTGTCAAGGGTAATGACTTCAGCTCTGTTGGTTTATTCAAAAATCAGGAACTCAAAACAAAAATCAAGAACATTCTCATGGATGATGAAATGAATGAGGTCAGGATAAACTTGAGACGTGGCGTGTAGTCTTGCACCATCCTTCATCACAAAAGCAGGGCTAGTGATGATATCTAAATATATTCCTGAAAATGTTACCTTATTCTTTTGCTGATCGCATCGGTTTCCAGAGACATTCCAAGATGAACTATTACATTTATTGAGGCCACAACTCATCAAAACATTCCAGATTTGTAAATGCAGACACTCAACAGTAATAAAAGTGACTAAACAGCACGTGAAAGAGAAGCCCTTATATATGTGAGCAACATTGAGCTGCTTAATTCACACCCCTTTATTTAAATGGTATTCACTGTAAGTGTCAAAACCAGAAATGCAAACTTGATACACTTGATCCCGTCTTAAAGTTCAGCTCTAAATTGGAGTGAGCTCAGCTTTAAAATATGCCCATTCTCCAGCCATTGCTTCTGTAAATAAACATGAGAGGCCAAATGTAACCTTAATCCATGAAATGTGAAACAAGTATTTTCTTATCCTTCTCACAGTCGCAATTATGCAAAGATACTCTTTTATTAGATATTTCCTTCACTAGCTTTTGCTTTGGATTTCAAAGGCAGAGAAATACGTCATTATCCCAGATCCAAGGTCTTATGCATTTCATATTAGCAGATTAATGATGCATGTGCGATCACTTCAGTACCTGACATAGATTACCTTTTTTCCTTCATTAGTGTCTATATGACCACTAGTTAGGCAGAGATCCTGTGATTCCATTTAATTTCCTACTATATGGACAAGACTAAATATTTTAGGCCTCACTTCGAAAAGTTCCTTCTGAAATTCCACAGTAAGTGTCCCACAGTACAACTATGTCCGTGAGAAACAGCCACGCATGAGCACTGAGTGCAAACAGCAAAAAAATAAAAAATAAAACTCTGGCAAGTCCAAAAATATTTTTCATGTGAAATACATAGTGTGATGACTCCCTCTTGTGGCTGCTGTGTTAAATTAAAACAGAACTACTGATCTACAATTGTGCACACTCGTGGATTTCTCTCAGTTCACTGCTGCAATTCTGTGGTAGAGGTGTATCAGATTAGCTGGATTTCTTTGAGTTTCAACATGATTTCGAAGCAGCTAAAATATCCAAAAACCTGGAAGTCATGTCAAAGTGTGCCATGTTATCCATCCAGACGCCCACAGTTCTATTAATAAGCAGCCAGTGGTGCAAAAAACTTGAAACCCAGAGTAGATTCATGATACAAAAAAAAAAAAAGCTAGGTTAGACCACTCACATGCATCTTCAAAAAAGTACAGCGACATGCATTCTGAAACTTCAGAATTACAAAAAAGAAAGAACAGGGTAGTCAAGCAGTTTCATACGAAAGCGTGAGCATAACAACAGTGATTGAGTTCTGAGCAGGTGGCTGGTGGCCATGATCATCTTTGGACTGTGTGCTGCGGGTAAAGTGTGACGGCTGGTAGCATGAGTTTGTGCATCGGGCATATGTTTGTGTTCACAATAAATTTGTAAACACAGTGAGGATGGGGGGTTTGTGTGAAAAGACAAAATTCAAGAGGCTCGTCTTTCACAGCCCTGAGCTGGTAAAGACCCTGTGTGCAGGGGTCTGACATATACACCAAAAGGGGGTTGAATTCCCCTCCTGAATTGTAGCAAGAGTTCAAATGCACTAGATTGGTAATTTTAGTCTGGTTTAGTCCATGAGTGACTGGTTCCTTCAGTGGCAGGCTGGTGAGACCGGATCACATGAGGCAGCACTTGCTTTTGTGGTTGTGTGGGTCTTTGAAACGCAGTCTCTGTTTGGGGCGGTACTTCTCCAGGTACGTCAGCTGCTTGCTGTTGATGGCGCCCCGGCGTTTCCTGTGGGGGGAAAAAAACAACAAATACCCATTGGTTATGTTAGTTTTTTAAATCAATGATTTAAAAAATAAATAAATAATAATAATATGCACATACACAATTAAGATATATGTAAAACCTTAAGCCAATAATAATAAATTTATAAGTTTTCTTTTTAATTAACAAAAATTATAATTAATGTTAAACACACATATACACTAGGGCTGTGCGATTTGGGGTAAAATATCAAATTGCGATTTTTTTTGACAGATATTGCGATTGCGATTTGATTTGCGATTTTAAATTTGCAAAGTCAAGCTTCAGCTCAATATTGTCAATAATGTGCAGCACAGTATGGGTATCATTACCCTGCTGAAAAAAACAATAGAAACTATCACAGAAATTCTTATAGTTTCCATTAAACCATTACAAAATTCCTTTTTGTTTTGGGCATTATTCCAATAGGAATTACTGTTGTTCTATTGGTTACCATCTGCCAGATTACATCCACCAATAGAATCCATCAAATAGACACCATTACAGTTTACATTAAAACCAATACAATTCCCATTATAACCCTGAAATCCATAAAAAATTTTTATTGTGTTTTGGGAGGGGTTCTATTGTTTTTTTCTTCAGCAGGCAAGATTATAATGGTATAACTACTTTTACAGAATTAACTTAATTACTGAATTTCACAGAAAATATTTGTTTATTTTTTATAAATAAAGAACTGTATTTCTTAAGTCAATTATTAAAGTATTACATATGTTACATAGGCTGATTTATTCATTTTAAGTATTTGGGATTTTAAGAACAAGTGGAAAATGTGCTGAATGTTTCATTTCATCCAAGTGAAATTGAACAGAGATCGATCGCGTCCACATCGCAGGCTTTGCGATTAGGAAATCGCAACGTCTCAAATCGCGATTTCGATTCGATTTCGATTAATCGCACAGCCCTAATATACACATGCTACATATATAGAACAGACGTGCATATATATATATATATATATATGCGATATATAATATATATATATAATATTTTTAGAAATATGCACACAAAATATTTGCATTTAAATTAATGGCTTAAGTTAAATGTTTGTTAAATACATAAATGAAAAGCACTATATAGACATAAATATGTTAAATATTAAGAGCTACATAAAATTATTAATATATATTTTAAACAATATATACACAAAACTGAATATATAATATATAAATAAATGTTTTTAGTAATATACACTATTTGTTTTAATGGCTTAAATTAAATGAAAATATAGGTATGTTTGTTTATACGTTAATCATTAATTTAAGCAGTATTATAATTATTAATGTAAGCATTTTATTTTTTGCTGAATTGTTTTCTGTAATGCATTAGCGCTATTGTGTGCTATTGTTATATTTCATAGTGGCATCAGTGCAAACTGTATTCATCATTTCTTGACTGCATAATTTGCTCTAATTTGTTTGTGCTGTATAATTAGCTGTAATGCATTAATGCTGCACAATCTGTCATGTATCAGTGCTGCATCATTTACTGTGCTTGCACTGAATCGCTCACTGTATTGACTGGGTGTTGTATCGCTCTGCTGCAAGGTGTTGGTAATGTATTGTTAGCTGTAATGTATACTTACTGTCTGATCAACTGAATGGCGTCCTCATATTTCATTCCGCTCTCTATAAGTGCCAGAGCCACCAGCACTGGAGCCCTGCAACACACACACACACACACACACACACAGTTTAATATCAGGAAACATCACCTCAAACAGCTTTTGTGTGTGCACAGAAACAATAGGTTTTCCAGGAAAAGTGACCCATTCAGCCCTTCTCAGCAAGGATACCACCTAATGCATGTGAGAACAGATCTGCAGTTACAGTATATATATTTTTTTGAGTAGAAAGATGCATTACTCTACAGCTTACCTTATAGTCTGTTTATCACAAAAAGCTACTATATGACGTCAAGACTTAATATAGACCCTCATAGCCCAAATACCAATTCATATTCAAAAGGAAGTGTTGATAAAACAATACATTCTTCAATATTTTTCTTTTTGTGTGAACGAAAGTCACACAGGTTTAGAATGACATGAGGGTGAGTAGATGACAAAAGGATAATTCACCCAAACATCAAACTTCTGTCAAAGTATTCAAACCTCATGTTGTTCCAAACCTGTATTCTTTCTTAAGTGGAACATTTAAGAAGGTATACTGAAAAATGTTGGTAACCAAACAATGTTGGTTCCCCCCTTTTTTTTTTTTACTTAAACTGTATTTTTTGTCTATACAGTGGTAGCCAATGGGAAACAAAACTGTTTGGTTACCAACATTATTAAAATATATATATTTATACATATATATTTCATGTTCTGAAGAAGAAAGCAAGTCATCCAGGTTTGGAAAGACATGAGGGCGTGAGTAAATGACAAAATGTTCACTTTTGGGTGGACTATCCATTTAATGTCATTTCATTTGGATGGCAATGAATTTTAAGCTATCATTCTAATCATTTACAGAGCAGTCAGATCATGAATGTCATTTTATTTTTGGAAAAAGCCCTAAATGTCATTACGTGCTAATCCCAGATTTACTAAAATACAATACATTTTGATTTTTACAGTGTGTCAGCCCCCGTCAGAGACCTTTTCTATTTTTACCGTTTGCGCATCGGGGTCCTGACAGCTTTGAAGTCTCCTGAGTGTGCCCCTTTCCAATGCGTAACAACACAAACTCATCCTACTAAAGCAAACACTGGCTCCCTGTCAAAAACTGCTGAGGGCTCCCACAGGAGCTGCAACCTACGTCAGAGAGGTTTGGTGCTTAACTTGTCGGCAGAAGCGGTCAGGGGTCAAAGTGGGAGGAGGGCAGGCAGGGTAAACCGGACTGTCATTAGCCTACCGTTCCCGCAGAACCGCCACATTTGACCGTCTGGCTCAACAATTCTAGCGCCGCAGCTTAATTAAGGTCTGTGTGTTTTGACAGCTGGCCAGATAAGAGGGCAACACCGTGACTACACCAGGATCCCTCACTGAAAAGAGATATGAAGGAGCAATTAAGAGAGCTGCTTATCATTCACTTCCTGTTTCGTCTTCGGACGTCAACCTTTTGTGCTTCGAATAATAAACTTGGATTAATATTGTGTGTCCGTTTGGACGGTTGGTTTTGGCACACAGCGGTCAGGCAGGGAGAATGGGTTTGACCTGCAGAGAGCACGGGCCAAGACTGAGAGGCCTGTCGCTGAGGGGAATTTGGGGTAAAGCAAAAAAAAAAAAAAAATGATGAGAAACCAAATGTAAACAGCAGAACTCAAACACTACACTATCACGAGCCAGCTTAAAGCTCTGCCAGAGATATTACACACAGTCCTTGATTGCATTCTGAGGGAAAAAGAGCAACAGATCCTGGGAAAGGCTGTTGATATGTTTGAGAATTCTTGTAAGAGAGAAGCGAGTCACATAAAGCCTGACCCATCAAATTCAGATGAGCATTTGCACGTCTACAACTTCTGAACAGCAACAACAGCAGGCTGGGAAATTACTAGGACTACATGGAATCTGCGCCTGCAGAATACTGTAAAAAAGCTCAGCAGATTTTTATTTGAACCAATTCGATTTCAGTATTATTTCTGCACTATTAATATTTAGAACTAGATTTTTGAATATTTTCTGTTTGCATTTTAATTTAATAATTTTGTACATGTCATTTGATTTTTTTAAATACTTCTATTTAGCTTCTGTTTATTTTAATTTTATCTCCAGTAATTTTAATACTTCATCTTAAACTTCAGTTTACATTTTTCAATTTAAATTATGTAAACAATTAAATAGATAAATTTTAGTTAACAATAACAACACTGGTTTGAATGGCCATTGTTACAATAGTCTATATATCTCTCAATCCTTGTAATTATAATTTAATAATTATACTAGTATAATTATACTTACTAGGCTGATTTTTTTACCCAATTTCCAATCAGAATCATCATTTACATTACAGTGTAATCGACAAAAAGGTGATATTTTAGCAAAAATAGTCACTACCAAAATAGACTTGTTTTGAGTTGCCATATAATTCCACTGTGGAATATTAGTGCAAAAAAAAAACATCAATTCAGTGTGGGCACTGCACTGGTTTAATAAAGTTGTGTTAAATTCTTAACATATCATACAGATGGCTTTAGCTTTGGCGTTAGCAGCACGTCTGGAACAACAGGATGACTTGACACTCACCGGCCCAGTCCGGCCACACAATGCACAGCCACACAGCAGCCTGGATCCTCACAGAACTTATTCTTCAGCAGACTAAGCCAGTCATCCACGATCTTGGTAGGAGGAGGTGCGCCGTCATCGAAAGGCCAATCCTGAGGGAGAGAAACAGGAGGATGAGTTCACATCTATTATCGCTACAGATTACAATGTGTCTGTACGTTACTATATTTCAAATTGAAAGGGAAACATTCGTATAGAGAGACACAAAATACTAGCAGATAAGATAAAAGGGAACAAATTAAAGGGAAATAAATGACTCCAGTCACCACCAGCAGATGGTGCTCTATAAAGCTTTAGCATTATGCATCATCTCAGATTCACAGCAGCCTGTGAATCCCTTTGATGATTCCTGTGTGATTTTCACAAGTTCTGCAACAGCAAACATGGCACTCGTCCTGTCAACTCTACCGGTTCAATCAGATCTGTCACGAACAGCTCGATTTAACACCATGTGCAAGAGCTGAATCATCTGAAATGTTGAATTATGTAACATGCAAACGGGCAATGATCACATCTTATTCAATAAGCTGTCTCAAAGTCTTTAGGTACTTAAAAGGGATGGTTCACACAAAAATGAATAAAATTATAAAATTTTCATGTTCTTCTGTGTGACTTTCATCTGTGGAACACAAAAGGTGATATTTTGAAGAATGTTTCTACTGTTTTTGACCTCACAATTAAGTCAATGTGTTTTAAAAAACACTGGTACTTACGAAAAAAAAAAAAAAAAATCACAAGACAATCTTCAAAACACTTTGTGCTCCGCTAAGAAAAAACTCATAGAGGTTTGAAAGAACATGAGGGTGGGTAAGCATACATTTTAAATGGAAAACTTCTCGTGTTCTTTACAATTTTAGGACTTGATCTATGATTGGTCATCATACGCTCTACACGCTTCAGAGAAACATTTTGGGTTTTGCTAAATGCTTCAGCAGATCAGAACAAACACAATCAGTCCAGGCACAATCTGACTCGCATGCAGATATTAAAAGTTTTTTTCTTTACACAGGCAGCTTTTCATGGAAGACTGAATCTGAATGATGTTTTAAAAACACAAATGTGCTGGGTCAAAATACACTTACAAACAGATCATGGTGTTTTGCATCGCTGCTTTCTCAGAAAAGGGGACATTTATAGGGAGCGAGTTGAGGAGACCATTTTCTACGAGGACCGTCTATGAGAATCTCCTGGTTTAAAAATAACATTTTAATCCACTAAGAGGTTAATAGGCCCCTCCTTGTCTGGTATGTCAACAGTAGGCTATTAATTCCAAGAGTCCATTCCAAGATGGAAGTGCTCTGTACTCTTGCCAGGGCACACCAACTCCAGAACCAGCAGCGCGGGGCCTAATTGTGGAAAATGCCCTGGCATTTTCCTCGAATCGCATACCTGCTATTCCTCCAGCAATCCGAGCTTCTGCTTACAAGAGAGCAGGAGAGGTTAGAGGCACCTGTTTACTGTCAACCAACAATTCAGTTTCATTACTTCCTTTAAAGGGGTTCTTGTTTTTTAAACTTGAACTTTGGAGAATGAAATCCTGACATAAGCCACCCAAATGTCAACAAATCCGCTCACTGATCTGTTTTCTCATCAAAAAGAAACATTGTTTCATGAACTTTCATGAACTATACAAGAATTTAAGTTTTTATTTCAGTGCGATTTATACTTTTTGGTTTGTTTTAAACAGTGTATCTAGACTTTTTACCATCTTATGCTTGTTCTATGAGACAAATGGGATCTGCAATCCACAGGTTAATCATAAACTGAAATAACACCACGCAACCTATCGAGTTCACTGAACTTTTCTGATCCAACGGTGTAAAAATGGGGAGGATGACCATTTAAATCCATCTGGATTTGAGTGAAATACAGAGGAAATCCCATTCCATGTTCTGACCCCCTGCAAAGCTATTGTCTCATCTCCTCTTATGAACAGCAGAAGTGATCGGTTTATATAACCAGAAAAAACACACACACACACACACACACACACACACACACAATTACAGTCCGTAAAAAGAAAAAGAGAGAGCATACAGAAAGTAAGTCAACATGCTGAGAAAACTACGTAATCCATTCTCAGGTAATACTGTGGCATTCAAAATACCATCTAAACAGTGTGACATATCAACTTCTGTATCATCGGTGAGAGAGTGGGGCAGGACGTTAGTCTGAACAATGAAAGAAAATTTGCAATTCTAATGGTGCAGCAATTACATGTTTCCCTTTTAAAACTAAAATATGTTTCCTACACTAAAAACCTTTCTTCTACACCAGCTAAAAATACAAGGATAGCTGTACTGCAGAGCTATACTTCAAAAGCAAAACGATTAAAGTTTGGAGCAAGTAGGATTTTTTTTAAGTATTTGAAAAAAGTCTCTTATGCCCACAAAGTCTACTTTTTTCAAACAAAAATGCAGTTAAAAAAAATTAAGTAACTTTTTATTTTAATATATTTTAAAATGTATTTCTGTGATAGCAAAGCTGAATTAGCAGCAGCCATTACTCCAGTCTACTCCTGTCACATGATCCTTCAGAAATCATTAATATCGCTTCTGATGTGGCACTCAAGAAACATTTCTTCTTATTATCAATGTTGAAACCATTTGTGTTGCTTAATATTTTTGTGGAAACTGTGATACATTTTTTCAGGATTCTTTGAAGAATAGAAAGTTAAAAAGAATAGCATTTATTAGGAATGGAAATATTTTGTAACATTATAAATATCTTTACGGTCACTCTGTCAATTTAATGTATCCTTCCTAAATAAAAGCATTAACAAAAATCTTCTGACCTCAAACTTTTCAATGGTAGTGCAAATGTTTTATCTAAATCTGAAAATAGCTGAGGCAAACTGCAACAGTACAGACCTGACTTGATTTAAAGGTGGGGTATGTATTTTTTCAAAAACGCTTTAGAAAACTGAGTAGGGCCGAGTACCAAAACAAACTTGTAGCCGATCAGCAGTAAGGGGCGTTTCTACTCATGATGGGGACGAGAGAGCGCTCAGTGCACAGGACGGACATTAGCCGAGCCGAGCGACGACAGAAAGATAGAGATGGCGGATAAAAAA
>NW_015652302.1:338730-341301 GCF_001515625.1 Sinocyclocheilus rhinocerous | reverse complement strand
TGGGACAGACATTAGCCGAGCCGAGCGACAGAAAGATAGAGATGGCATATAAAAAACAAAAGAGGAAAACGTCTGCGGAACGATAAGGCAAGAAGTAGGACCTGTGTAAATATCGGATCAGCTTTCCAGCACTGGAGAGTACTCAAGGAGCGGGAAGGCCTGCGATCGGACGCCGAGGTTGCTTTTTTTCTTCTCGATAGGTGAGTAACATTGGTTTTGCTTTGTTTCACAGAACTAATATATGCTGGCTTTTGCTTGAATATGCTCGTGTGTCATGTTCGCTTGTTTGTTCATCTGCAATCGTATTGTCGTTCCCTTTAGCTATGATAAAGACACATTCATTTCCACACCCTATAAGACTGGAGCATCTAAACCTCCTCCACTGTCTGTTTCAAGCGTCAGCTCCCAAAGTGTGTCCGAAAAGTAATAAAGATAATATGTTTAATACAACAGATTCCGCCATAATCATTGCCTGGGTTGCGTATGTATGTGTGGGGCAGAGCTATCAAAATAGGGGTGAGACCCTTTTGGGGTAGGGGCGTGTTTGTTTTGGTGATTTGAAATATCAACATTGGCTACCAGAAATCACTTAAAATCAATGTGTAATTACTGTTTTATTCTTCTTCACCTGACAGCATTAGCGAGCCATTTGTAAGTTTATTTCTTGGAAAAGTATAAACACTGTGGCTCTATGGAACAATCAAAACATTGCTCTGTTTGTTTAAGTATCCTGACTAGCCTGACAACAGCAACACTGGCTCAACCAATGCTGTGAGTTTGGGGCGAGATCTGTTTTGTTCCAACCAATAGTTTGAAAACAATCATAATTTTAGCAATTACATTTTGTGACTCTACTGATAAAGCTACAGTGTGTATTTTCTGTAAGTAACTATGTACACTATTCGAATTGATCCTCTAAAATCTTGTTGAGGAACAGCTCTTGAAGATATTCACAAACTAAACAAAAGCACTAAATCCTGTCTAGATGAATGCAGTCATGTTTTTAACAAGCTCCATGTTCTTTTGATGGGAGAGCCACGGACTGAAGCATTACATCTTGTCCAGCTGAGCATAAACACAGCAGTGATGTTTCAAAACAGGCTCAGCATGCTGGATAAATTCACAATGACCTCGGGTCAATCTAGGAGGCTTAGAAAGCTATTCTCCTAGAAATCAAAGTTAACTATGTAGTGTCATGTATATGTCTTATCATTTAATGAGAAGTCAGGCAGAGTGAAAGGACACAAGGGTGTATGAGACTAAATAAAAAGCGCAGAGGAAGAGAGATCAAGCTCCCCTCTGGCTGTCATGGTAATGGGTAAATATTGACGAGCCAAATTGAAAACGTAACTGGATGATTGATTCAAGTGGTTAAAAAAAAAAAAAAAGGTGAAGGCAGAGAAAGATCTGATGTTTGGCAGAACGTTATTGGATTGAATCCTCAAATGCAGAGCTCCCTTCAGAGCACCAGACAGAAAGCAACCTCATCTCACTTCATGTGACATCATATCACATGACTGGGTGGCCAATTCATACAGCATGTGTGTTCCAGGACTAGATGTGCACTGAAGGGCTGTGTAGATATGGTTTATGCTAACCAGGATGAACTTCAACCTTCATATGAATCCAGACAGAGGCTTTACAAGATAATGGGAGACAATCACCTTCATACCACTAATGTGGTACCACAAGTACCACTAATTACAGCAGCATCACTGCAGTATAGCAAGAGTGTTAATTAAAGGAAGGGTAGCATGGAGTGACACTGCCACGTTCGGGAAACTGTCCAGGATTATTACATGCGAGTGACAGAGTGAGTGTGTGTGCATATACTGTACACAATGTACATTTACAGTACAGAAGGTCAAATGCATCTAAAGACAGAAAAAAGATATTAACAATAGGTCACTGTATTAAAGTTATAATTACACTGAGAAATGTATTATTTATTTTTAAAATGTCAGTCTATTACACTCAACTAACACAATACATTAGAGATCGACTGATATTGATTTTTTTTATCCAAATGGATATTATTTTAATGTAAGTGTGTGTTAACTGATGTTTTCCTGATTATTGTTTTTAATCAGTTTTTTTTGCTTTGACAAAATGCTAACTAAATAATAAGACTACAAATAATAATGTCCTAACTGAATATTGCTCTTAATATTGAATGATTTTTAAGTACAATAATAATACATATTATTAGCATTAATATTAATATTTTTAATAATATTAATGTGTCTTAATTTAACATTACTATTTTTATATTTTATAATAATAGTAATAATAATAATAATACATATTTACCAAAAAGGAATAATGTTGTGTCAATTAAAGGAGACATATTATGCCCCTTTTTACAATATGTAATATAATGGCGCTTTTCCACTGCATGGTACGGCTCGGTACGGTTCACTTTTGGGGGTTTTCCACTGGGTACAGTACCTGGTACTTTTTTTAGTACCACCTCAGTTGGGGTTCCAAGTGAACCGTACCGTTACCAAAACGTGACGTGTAAACTCTGCTGATCACGGATTGGCCGGAGAGAATCGTCACTACCTGCGTCAC
>NW_015652302.1:337323-338506 GCF_001515625.1 Sinocyclocheilus rhinocerous | reverse complement strand
TGAAAACGTTTTTCAGGAGTCGCGGCAGTAGAGGCGGCGCAACTATAACGACATGTGAATAATCCCGCCCACTCTAAAGCGATACTGAACTGCAGTGGAAATGCAAACCGAACAGAGCCGTACCGTGCCGTACTGAGCCGTGCCGAGCCGAGTCGTACCACGCAGTGGAAAAGCGCCATAAGTCTTTGGTGTCCCCAGAATGTGTCTGTGAAAGTTTCAGCTGAAAATACTCCACAGATCATTTATTATAACATTTTGAAAATGTAGGCATGGGCCGGTATGAGATTTTGACGGTATGATAACCTTAAGCAAAAATATCACGGTTTCACGGTATTGTCGTTACAGCTTTAAAATGTGTTATTTTTAAATGACTGGGTAAAAAAAAAAAACTTTTTCCGCTGAACACAATATATTTTCTTTTTGAGCAACACAATATATTAGGAACAGTAGAATTTGTTTTCTTTTTCTTTGATTTGTTTCCTAAAAAGAAGACAAATAAAGACTGACATATTTATTTAACCTAAATCTGTAATTACAGTTACTTTTAGTTATATAATTCATATACATGAATTATACGTTGTCTTCAGCGTCTCTGGCCTGTGTTAACGGGCGTTTACAGACTTCATATTTTCACATAAATTACATTTTGGAAAATGATTGCATTGCAACACAGTTTGTGCAAGTCCAGAACAGAGACGAGCTGCAATGAGACAAAAAACGGCCGGTTGCCGATCGCGTAAGTTCCAGGGGAAGCTCCTTAAGTTCGGCCATCCTACACACACGTGACTGACCGCTCGCTCGCACCAACAGGAGGAAGAGGGTCGTGTTACTCTCTACACTGCACTCAACCCGAGGGATTCCTCCACTTTCAGTCTTTGAGACAACATGAAAAACAGTGCATACCGCAGGAACGGTATAACGGAAAATATTAGTGGTTTTGAAACCGTTAAATTTTCAAATCGCGGTATACCTTGAAACCGGTAATCGGCCCATGCCTAGTGGAATGTTCCCAAAAGTTCATTTGAAACAAGATTTTGCCATTTATCAGTAGACCTAGTATTGAAGTACCAATAACAGTGTAGAAATGTTTAAATAAAAAAATAATACATTACTCAAACCCCTTGTCTGTATTTTCAAACAAAAAAAAATGAAAGGACTGCATGGGAGGAGATTTTTTTTTTTT